>NW_010528312.1:84958-87923 GCF_000687285.1 Phaethon lepturus | reverse complement strand
AACAGTCTGGTCAGGCCAAACACCATATTCACTAGTTTTACATCACAGCTCTGTACACAATTAGGAGAATAACATGATCTTTACCCTGCCTGTTTGTTTCCAAGAGAAAAATTGGTGGGGAGGGAGAAGCCAGGATGTGCTTAGCTGGTAGTAGTTCCCCAGGCAATGAAATGTGTTGTTATGGCCTGAGACAAACCTGACCTGAAGGCAAGATATACAGATACTTGCCTCCAGCAGGCACATCCCATATGCTGCTCATGTGGTTCCTGGAGACCAAGCCAGCAATTGCTTGTGTGGCAAACTATACCTGTGTGAGGTACTGGGGAAAATCCCTCAGCTTTTTTGACAGGATCAGAACTCACTCCCTGTCCCTGAAGAGATTTATTCCTGTGTCTGTGCTGGGAGCTAACTAGCAGCCACAATGCCAGCAAGCCACAGATGGTTCGCAAGCTATGAGTACGCTACAGACAGAGATCCTGAGATGCTGTCATCAGCGTACTGTTTCACACCAGCTTGATGCAGCCCATTTGGCTCAGTGCAAGGTGCTGGTGGCTACACCTGCATCAGGAGGTGAGACAAGCTAATAGCTTCACGTGTCACGCTAGCCATCTTTACAGCATCGCTTTGTGCAATTTGTCTTTACATGTGGGATTTCTAAAGATGGGGATACAGTTTTGTTTCTTGATTTTAGCACAAGGGACTTGGTTTCAGTAAAGGAAACTTTAAAGTGTGTTTTACGTATTTTGTGCCCTGGACTGTGCTCTTGCTATGAGACAAATACAGGCTACCAACAAAAAAAAAATCACTTGTCTTTCTGTCATTCTGCTTAGAGAATGTCCTGTGCAGTAGGTACTGTAAGGGCATATAGAAGGTAAGAGCGTCTGCCTCATTAAGGTTGTCTGATCAAGGATCTTTTAGGTGCAAAAAGGATAATAAATAAAGGGAGAAGTGATAAGCAAGAACACATAACGACACAAACCTGGTAGAAAGCAGATAAAAGAGACAATGCCAAGGATTAAAAGTCTCTAGTTACTAATTGATGGACAATTGAAAGAAACTCCCAGACACAGCTTTGGAGATGGCCACCTGGACTTTGTAACTGATAAGAAAGATAAAAAAAGAGGAGTGTAAGGATTTGAGATATTTGAGGGGGGTCTGAGGGACTATGCAAATTTTACAAAGGGATGTTTAGTGGAAGGAGATTGGGGAGGAACAAAGGCAGGTAATAGACAGAAAGTGGTATAAAAGGGGCCGGTTGCACATAAAACGTTGCTGGTCTGTACGCTTGCCTGACTGCACCCTGTGCCTGATCACTGAAGTTGGTCCTATCTTCTTATTCAATCTTTTCTTAACTACAGTGGGTGAGGGTCTTGGCCACCAGCCACCGGGACTGGAACAGTCCCAAAAAACAGTAGCTGAGGAATTGAGGAGAATGAAGTAGATGAAGCACTCAGCTCCAGTGTCTGGAGTGGGACTCAAGTCACAGGCACATGTGCCTGGCACCAGTTGCCGTGAGCTGGAAGAGGGTCTGTATCTTCTACAAAGCTGCTGTGTGCAGGGGTACAAACATTGAGCTGTACCAGCCAGCGATTAGGAGGCACTGGGTCTGGGCAGGGCTACCAAGTAGGCAGAGGGTCTGTGCTGGTAACTGAGGGGACCCGTGAGTGTGGGGTACCTGTGAGATGAGCATGTGAGTTCCGGAGTTAGCTGGATGATTTGGTGAGTAGGAGACCCGGTGAAGCATGTAAAAGGGTTCAGGATCTGGGTGAGGGTGGTGGATGGATAGAGAGGTGGGCAATGCCAGTACAAGCCACAACTGTTATGTGTGCCTATGAATTGAGGCGGGGGGTGGAGGGAGTGCACATGCGTTCAATAACTTCCATCTTTACCAGCTGAAGAGGAGGAGGGGACTTGGCTGTCTGTGCTTATGTTTATGTGAGTCCTGTGTGTGAGTGCTGTTGAAGGCAGCACTTTGTCTATGGCAGTGCATGCGACTGGACGTGTCAGTGTGCTCTGTCTGTGTGTATGTGTGTGTGTGTGTGTATGTCTCTGTCTGTCTGTCTGTCTGTCTCTGGGATATGTGCTCAGCTTTGCTACTGGTTCAGCCTGGAAATGGGAAAGCAGCAACTGCGTCCATCAGTTTGGGACACAGACTGATGGATTTCTGGGACAGAGGCTGATTGGAGCCTCTGACCAGGCTCCAGCTGCCAGGCATGAGGAATCCCCAGGATCTGGAACTGCTAGAGGTAGTAGCCGCTTATAATACCACTTAACTTGTGTCTGTGCATTTCAAGCCTAAATTCTAACTCACCTCTTGACTTCCCAATTTGAAGGCTGCCTCATCATACTAGAGGATATAAAATTCACTGAAACTTCCTCTATCCTTAATTTGCTAGTCCACCAGTCTGGATTGAACCCTAATTCTTTTGGATAAGAGAGGTTATGAAGTAACAGATTCCCCAGAGAGGTCTGGCAGAATATGTGCAGCAAGACAGAGTTACTACAGAGACTTCTAATGCACTATGTTTTTCCACATAAAGAAAAACTGGCTCTAAACACCTCTGGTTTTACAGCATGCCTACTCCGAATTAAAAAAAAACAGAACTAATGCAGCAAAAATTTCAGTCCCCAGATTGCAAGCCTGAAGAAATTTCAAAACAAATTTGAGTTTTAATGAAATTCAGGTGCAAGAAATTCCAGGTAAGATCTTGAATACATTACCAGAGGAAGTCACTAAGACTAAACAGATAACAAATTCAGTAAAAAATTGGATATCTGAGCAATATTCAGCTTGTTACTAGCAGCCACCACTGAAATTTTGGAAAGGGTATTTTTGTCATTTTTTAAGCTGTAAACTAATCCCTGTACTGTAGTTCAACATTGACACCTGGCTTCCTGGGCAAATTATTGTGTGTTTGTTCACAGTGGTACACCTAAATGTTTCCTGGATTATCAATGTCCATTC
>NW_010528312.1:79225-84927 GCF_000687285.1 Phaethon lepturus | reverse complement strand
TCCTGCTCTCTGGGCACTGAACTGTTGAGACAGAGGTTGTCAGCTCTTCTGTAAACTGCTTTATTTGACTAATTTCCTTTCTGGCTATTGAGTTCTTGGACTAACCACAAGTGACATTTTCAGAATTCTCAATACAACTGATTTTCTTCAAATCTGTCTTACCACGTAAAACAACTCCAGCATTACAGCTTTACCTCCCAAGCAGATAATGGGCTACTGCACCCACAGTAATCAATAAATAAAAAATGCTGTGAATCAGCTGAGTGGAGTACTTTTGTTCCGTTTAAACTCCCAAACATCCAGGCAATTCAAGCATCAAGCTTGAAAAACCTTGACCAAGCTTGAAGAGGCTCTCCTGCTAGCCCATGACCCTTCAGCAAAATATGAATGGATCCTAGGCCACGTTTGGTGATCTCTAATGGCAAAGACTTCATCTTTTCATGTATCATTGTGAATATAAGGAAACTTCACCAGACGGACACTGGTCCTAAGTCATTGTCTAGAGAACAAGGTCTTTTGCAAAACACTATTTTCATGATTATATTCTAATGCCATAGGCAGCACAAATCTACTGGTAAGCAATGTCAGCTGCAGAAGAGGTGCACAAACACTGCAGAAAAGAAATAGGGCTGCATGGCATTTAAGAAGCTAACATTTCAGCATAATTCTAATGTGGGGAAAACAGCCAGTGTGCATGCACATCTTACAGGAGCCTGGATATGGGTTGTCTACGTAGTAACAGAAATGTCGAAGTTCTTCTGAATGGGTGGGGTGTTTGCACAGTAGCAAAGTGCTTGAAAACATTAAAGTCCCAAGGCAGATGGCTGTTTTATGTGGCCTACTAAGTACAGATGTGTAACTGCTGTACTTAGCTATCTTTTTACCTTTCATGACAGCGCAGGAGCCTGATGCTGAAGATTCTTGTGCTTGTAGCATTTCTGCTCCAACTCTTTTAATAGCCTTTGTCTGTTTGAGCCACTTAGGTGTGAGTTTATATCCTTGAAGCTACACTGGCAAATAATTACCTAGTATGTTACAAAAGTCCAGCACAAAACAGTTCCACATGGAACCGAGGCCTGGCATCCACCATCAGAAGGTCTCAGAAAATTGCCCGCCCACAGGCAAAGACTTCATACTTACTTCTAGCATTCCACTAAGTTCAAATCAGACGTACAAAATGCATTTCCTCTGATGGTTTCAAAAGCCATGTACCACATGGACAATCACAATAACATAAGTTCTGAATGCGTGCAGCAGCATATATTGCAATGCAACTTGAAAAGACAGGGGACAATTTGCTTCTATTGCTAATTTGAACACAATCAAAATACCTGATTTCTACCATTTCTTCAGAAGGGGTCACTCCTTCCATTGAACTCTACGCAAATGTTTATAAGATTATAGTGAATCCTCACTAAATTAAGGAGGGGCTTTAACAAAATCAAAGCTTTAATTTCTAGAAGGTAGAAGAAAGAGATGGACTCTCTATGGTTTTTTTGATCTGAAGTGTTCAGTGCAGCTTTGTTAAGACGTCCTATTAATTTCCCCATTAATCTCAGGATCAGAGCTGCTTTGTCTCTCTGTCTATCCTACCTGGTGTAACTTCACAAAGGGAGCACCAGCTCCCAGTCCTCAAGGACTCTGGCTCCACCAGCAGCTAATCAGACCAGCCTCAACCTGGCCCACTGTGCCGTACGGAGAAGACATACAGTAGGCAAAACCATCGTGGGCAGGGCTGATATTCCCAGGTACATTGTGTCATGTGCACTAATCCTGGATGATAACTACTGCGATTATGCAAGGTTTGCATCATTCAGAGGGCTGATGATCAGTATGGTATGCATCTTTTAAGATACTCTGCCACCACTTAATAACCTCAGAAATAGCCCAGGAATGTTTACATGTTGAATCCAGTGACTATCAAATACACAGTACAGAAACGGCTGCAAGAAGGCGGCCTTCCAGCTGCTGACACAGATACCCCTGGCAGATGCTGGTAATCAGTTCTTAAGCTCTCAAGTCATGCTCACCCATTGCTTGAGAAACATTTAGATATATTCTATGTACCCTAAACAGAGAGGAACTCTCTCCCCCAGTTAACTTCTCAGTTGGTGCTACATTGCACCTGGAGGAGCTGTGGCTTCAAATCTCCTCCAGCAGAGAGCAAGCTGAAAATAGGTCTTGCCCAGTATTTTAACCCCAGAGCTACCTGACAGCAAAAAGGCATTAGCTCTGCTCCTTGTTTTGTGAGGATGCCAGAGGTAGTTCCTACACTGTGTGTACATCTAGAAAGCAGGTTCCTTGACCTTCTCCTGGCACTGCCTAAAACCGCACAAATTAATTCAGAGCCAGGGTGAGGGGGTGAAGAGAGGAGGAAGAATTGAGACAATGCAGAAATAATAACATTTGTCATGAAACAAAGGCAAAATACTGTTTCTTGTCTTCAGCTGCATAATCTTATAGTGACTTGAAGTGAGGGTGTTAAAATAAACAAAATAGAAGTCATAATGCACAAAGACCTGTAGTCATTTGTCACAAGCATCAGAGAGTGACCTGTGGCATCAAAGTATTTGTCATCCTGGCTATTCAATTATTTATGCATCTACAGACAAATGATATCAAGACATATATACATGACTTTTTAAAATCCAAAGCTTTCACATTTTGCACTGTAGAAGGGAATAAACTTCACAGGGGTTTTGTGACCTGCAGGATTAAGTGACTTGAGATACAACTTGTATAATCAGAGGTAGTTTATCCACGGTCAAACAGAACATTTGTGGTGCGGAGGTTTTTTGAACTGTTTGATGCCCAGTTCCCTGGACACCAACAGGAAATAATTGGTTGCCTGAGCACTGGAAAGACTAGCTCTTGGATAAGGTATAGACGAACACTGCTGGAAATACCTATACGGAAAGACACACACCTGAGAAAGATTCAGGGTACCAACGGCAGGACCCTCTGCATAGTCCATAGATATCTTCAGAGCAGTCTTCAGACTATAAATGCCAGATGGCTGTTACTATCCTGAAGCACAGGAAACACCCAGCAACACTGCGTGCTTCTAATTTTATTCCATTTAACACACTCAGTCTAGCTGTAGCCTGGTTGCAAGCAGGAGTGTTAATATATTGTGACAGACTTTTTCCAGCCTTTACTGATATGTACTGTTGTCTCAATAAGGACAAACCTGCAACATAGCAGGACTGTGATCTTGAAAGATAAATTAATTTCAGCATGAGACCTGACCTGAATAAACCTCATGTGCTCTCATTGGTAGTTACAGGATAGCAGTCTGGATGAAGCAGAGTAGAAGGGTAGAAAATACTGGGACCAGTACTATTATAGTATCTTCATCAATGACATAGACAGTGGGATCGAGTGCAAGTTTGCAGATGACACCAAGCTGAGTGGTGTGGATGACGTGCCTGAGGGATGGGATGCCACCCAGAGGAACCTGGACAAGCTTCAGGAATGGGCCCATGTGAACCTCATGAGGTGCAACAAGGCCAAGTGCAGGGTCCTGCACCTGGGTCAGCGCAACCCCCAGTATGAATACAGGCTGGGGGATGAAGGGGTCGAGAGCAGCCCTGCCATGAAGGACTTGGGGGCACTGACGGATGAAAAGCTGGACATGAGCAGGCAATGTGCGCTTGCAGCCCAGAAGGCCAACTGTACCCTGGGCTGCATCAAAAGAAGTACGGACAGCAGGTCAAGGGAGGTGATTCTGCCCCTCTACTCTGCTCTCATGAGACCCCATCTGGAGTACTGCGTCCAGCTTTCAGTTGAGGGCTGAAGCCCTCAGCACAGGAAGGACACAGACCTCTACTGGAGAGGGTCCAGAGGGCCACAAAAATGATCAGAGGGATGGAACACCTCCCCCGTGAAGAAAGGCTGAGACAGTTGGGGTTGTTCAGCCTGGAGAAGAGAAGGCTCCAGGAAGACCTTATTGCAGCCTGCCAGTACTTTAACGGGGCTTCTAAGAAAGATGGGGACAGACTTTTTAGCAGGGCCTGTTGCCATAGGACAACAGGGAATGGTTTTAAACTAAAAAAGGGTAGATTTAGACTAAAGCTAATGAATAATTTTTTCATAATGAGGGTGGTGAAACACTGGAAGAGGTTGCCCAGAGAGGTGGTAGATGCCTCATCCCTGGAAACACTGAAGGTCAGGCTGGACAAGGCTCCAAGCAACATTATCTAGCTGAAGATGTCCCTGCTTATTGCCGGGAGTTGGACTAGATGACCTTAAAAGGTCCCTTCCAAACCAAAGGTTCTACGATTCTATGATTCAATGAAAATGGTAATTAGGTTCACCACAGATATAACAAGATCACCTTTTCTTATATTACTTTTCATGGCTTAGATTTTATTTTTTGTGATGAAGGGTAAATGATATGTTTTGTCCACATTTTCTAGACAACAAGCCACTGGAGAAATACATCTTCTAAAGCACATTCCTTGGTTATCTAAGAGATTTCAATCTGATTTCTACACACTGACTGTGTCACAGTGTTTTAAATAGCTGATCAAAAGGAGCCATAACAACCCACTGAACTATACCAGCTTGTTATTTTACTTATGGATTAATTGCAGCTTCAAGTCTACTGGGAAAAGAACAGACAAGCTACAAGACCATCCTGGTGTTTGAAGAGAAGGCTCTGCTCTTTCAGTGCCTTCTCTTTTTTTCCCCAGTGAAAGAGCATTGTATTTTCACCTGAAGCCTTGTTGCAGGGGATACAAAGGAGCACAAAGAAAAAAAGAAACAAAATGCTTAGATTTCTTAATTTCTGTTTATTTACCTGCCTTCTGTAACTCCTGCACTTTTTCCCGTCTAACTGTTTGAGAAGCATAATATTGCTATATGAATGGTTAAAAACAGAAAAAAAAAACCTCTTCCCAAAGTTTCAAAGTGAAAAGAAAGAAATGTGAATCACTGAGCAAGGTTTTTTGCATCACTCTGTGTTCTTTTATGGTACTGCACCTTTAAGATAACAAAACAAGGTCGTCAAGATGTGTCAGAGGTTACAGTGTGGTCATCCGCACAGTTTATGCATCTGCTTTCACATTGTTATAATTATTGCTTAGGAAGGATGTGTACATTTTTAGACCCTATCTGAAGAACAAGAATTTTTTTTTTCTTTCAGTAATTTTATTTTTCACATCCTAATCCGAAAGAGTTTGAATGTAAAAGACCACTGGATCACCAGCTCACTAAGGGGTGTTCACAGTTCACAGAAAAGCTGTGTCAGATAAGAGCACATTATTGTGTATGAAAGTACATTACTGTGTATGAAAGCACACTGAGTGAAGTCATGCCTCCTGCAGCGCTTCACAAGAAATCCCAATTGCTAACCAAATATTGTATCAGAAAATAAAGCTTCAGTGCTTTAAAAGTGACCATCAGCAGAAAGGAAAAACTGTGAAATTGCAGGAGGTAGCTGTTGGAAGGTTAATGAAATTCAAAATAAATGGTGTCTAATGCCTGGTCCATTTAATCAGCAAGTAGGAATAAAGTGCAAGTGCTGACTCTTTCAGAAAACAGGAATTTATAAGCAAGCCCTTTTCCCAAGGAGGACATTTGTCTGCCTTTTTTCCTAGCAATATACATAAATATGAAGTTTTATAATAATTAAAAAGCATACATGTCATAACACAGTAGTCTATTAGCCAAGCTTAGTCAAGCAACAAATATTCACACGA
>NW_010528312.1:54587-79194 GCF_000687285.1 Phaethon lepturus | reverse complement strand
TGCTGAACCTCAGTGAAGGTTATAGCCTATATTCTCCAACATTATAATTTAATCCAGCATGTGGAATGGTATTATCAAACCAGTGCATTTTGAAATGGGTAGGTTTTTAACTTCTGCTAATAAATTTGCAAATATCAGCCTCCCAACAGAGAAGGAGAAATCTTGACCACAAGAAACCCATGGCAAGAGTCCCAATCATCTTAAAACAGATCTGTTCTCAGGGAACACTGGGGAGATGATTTATGAAAACAATTTCAACAAGGAGGGGAACAGCAAAGTGCACAGGCTAATTAGTAAGTACAAAGGAAAGAGAATAGAAAAGGGAGACCAGGATGTTCAGGTATAACAAAGAATGCTTTGTTATAGCACTTAGAGGATGTGGGGGCATCTAGCTCAGGAGACAACAGGAGATTTCAACCCCTACACTGAAGAAAGTAGTACCTGAACCTTCACAGTGATTTCTGAATCAAGTCTGCTACTCAATCCAAGCCTGATGGAATCTCAATTGCAAGGCAACAAAAGCTGCCTCAGCTGCTTGGGAGGGACAGTGAAGTCTTACAGGCACATGATGGGAATGCTTGCTTTGCTGATGCCCTGTGGCCCAGAGGAAGGCGGTACCTGAGCAGACCTTGGCCATTAGGATGGGCTCTTCCAATTCTGGCAAACATTTCTTGTTCTGGAACTCAGGAAAAAACAACTGGACTCAAACCTAGCGCTCTCCAGTGGTTAATATAAACAGCTGAGTAGCATATGCAGATGGAGTAAGGCTCTGTTCTCCATACCAGTCACAGTTTCAACTCTTTAGTGTCCCATGACCAGCAATGACTGGTCTGGAAGAAAAAGTGAGGGGTAGGAACCAGTAGTTTAGTTCATAGGTATCAAACCAAGCCCATGAAACTCTCAAAAACACCTTGAAAGAATTTGATTACTCTGCAGAAAGACTCCCATGTTACAGTCTCTGTAAACACACAATACATCACAGTTTAAGGACATCTCTATTTCCCTGACACAGTCAGGCACTTGGAAACAGGCAACAAAATGAGTTACACCACCAGAACCGAGTTATCCATAGTGCTACTTCAGGTGTCTGTTATTCCTGAGTGTTTTATGATTACTCTTCCCTCATACCAACCTGAGAAAAACGTTGGTGGCTGTTTCTCTTGAATCAGCTCCACTCACAGAGGTGAAGCTCAGGAACAACCATGGAGGAGGGAACAAAGGGAAAACTCAGCCTTGGGGATATTTTACACAGCAGCCTTTGTCTTGTAATGGAGAAAAGAAATGGAAGGTCTGCCTCACCCCTTCTCCCACTGCTTCCAGAGCCCTTTGGATCTGTGCCACACCTCATCATGCACTTCTGAAGGACAGAGGACTCGGGGTGGAGAAGCAATACCAATGCATAGGCTAGCAAGTGGCAGAACACAGTCTGACATAAGATTTTTGATGCACTAGTAAACACACAAGTATGTGCTCAGTTTGTCAGCCTGTAGTGCATCTTTGTAACAAGAGTATCCCCTATCTGATCTGTTCCCCTCAGGTCATATTCAGGCCAAGGAAAATAGCTCCAGACCCACCAGGTCTATGGCAGTTTATACCAGTGAAAGATCAACCAGAGAGACAGAGAAGAGCACACCACCAGCCTGGCTGCTGTGTAAAGACAACGAAGTCAGAATCCATTTGCAACTCTGAGGTCTCTGAGGTCTTGTATTCCCTGTAAGAAGGAATATACAATGACATGGTGCCATCTCCTACCCTGGTGCATTCCATCCCCCACAGAGCACAAATACTGCTGCAAACTGCAATATTTAGCATTTCCTTTCTCAGTTTTCTTCAGTAAACTGAGGCTTTGTTCAGGTTCAGCCATTCTGAAGTGGGAGTGAAATTTGAGACCAAGAAATTAAAATCTCGCTAGGAAAGCTGGAACCGTTTGCTCCTCTCCCTCCAATGGGCAGTAGAAGGATGAGAGAAAGAGGTACCTTTTATAGGCAATGAAAAAAGTAGCAACACACATGTACATAGGAAGGGAAACGTGAAGGTTTGTTGTCTCACTCGTGTAGATGACTGCTGCGCTTCCAAGGTACCAGGCTCAGCACATTGGCTCCAACCCCCCGAAGGATGAATCTTATGAGACTGCACCAAGTAATGAAACCCTTCTAAGAGGAGGGAGGGATATGTTGCTTACAAAATGAGTCACTGTAATCACAAGAGGATGTCCTGTTCAAACACAGAAAACTATACATCACCATTTCCAAGCTTCCTACACCCAACAGTCAACAGCATGTCCATTTTAAGTAGAGAGCGAAGGACTTAAACCAATTTGGAAAGTCTGAGAATTTCCATTGAAATTGGTAGAAAACTTCCAAGGATTTCCTAGAATGAAGTCTAACTGCAGAAAAGGAAAAGAAAGCCCTTTCTGCCCAAAAGTGAATCCAGCTGTAAAATAACAATATATTTGTGGTTTAGAAAGAGAGGGAAAATCAGCATCTGGGCTTTTCAAACCACCTCTTGAGAACTTCTTATTCTGGAAGCATCCAACAGTATGATGGTGAAGCGCCCCAGGAAATTTTTTTTTCCTTAAATATACATTAGTTTGTGCATAGGAGACTTGTCTGGCCATTGGAGGTTCAGGTCTACTCATCTTACAACAGGACCAAACAGACAGCAGAAACATTCCGTTCACAAGTCTTTACTGTTTTATTCTATTGTAGAAGGTGTTGTCATGAACCTTTATATGTAATCTGGAGCCCTAACAAGCGAGAATTAAAAGCATTACCAGTAGAGACATAAAATACCAACCTCTCTTTCCCAGCTGTGCTCATCTTACCAAAACATCCTGTTCTAATAAACAAGTTAGTGGTGTGTAAATCTTCTTAAAAGGCACTGGAGGTGAAAAAAAATGTAGTTTAGTTGGGCTCATATAGCTAAACAACAGCTATGTTATAGCAACATCATAATCTCCCCAAAGCATTATGGGATAACATGAAATCATTCTTCTGCAAGAGAAGGATAAGTAACACTTTCATTAAAGTATCTTCTCCTGTATTGGGCAGGTCAAACCAGTTAATAGTGTTAATGATCCAGATTCAGGAAAAGGAGGCAGTTTAGGAACACACCAAAGAACAGGTGTCCCACTCAGTCTTCTATTTTTTCACATAAGTTTCTTTTTTGCTTTTTAAGGCGAGAGCCCTGCAGCTTGGCTCCCCCTGTGTTTCAATGCAGCCTTATCATATGCAAAGTCAAAGTCAGTAGCGAGAGGAAAAGAGAATAGAAGTGGTGAGCACTGCTGGTATCTGCGCGAGCATGACTAGAGCGTCCATGGCCCCGGGGCTGGGGTTCAACTGTGATGTAGCCGTTAATGATGCGGATCCGGGGAGGAGGGCCAGTAGCACTGTTTTTTGTCCAGACCCAGCCCAGAACTGCCCAGTGCCCACTGAGCAGTAGGTAGTCAGCCTCCGTTCCCCACTGTCAGTCTTAATGGGCTCCTGAGAATGGTCTCTCATACTGGTTCCATGCTCTCTAAAGGACTGTGTATCCTAATGGCAGAGCACTCCGTTGTCCCTTCCTCACACGTGTGGGCACCTCCCATGCCAGCCCACATGGATTAGGGCATTGCTCAGCTGAACTACAAAGCAGTCTTATGGGGGAACAGGGAAGAGATTGAGGAGGGTGGAGACAGCACTGAAACACTTGCCTTGTACTCAGGTCTACCCAGCCAGCCTGCCCATTGCTCCCACAGAGTCAGTCAGCTGTGTAAGACAACCATATTCCTAGCACCCTCCAGCCAGCCTTTCAGCTAAGCAGAAAATACCTAAGAACAAAACAAGCTTTATTGCAGAGAAGTGTCACTGCAATGACATGTGCTGAGCACAAGCAAGAGTGAGGCACCTGCTTTCAGCTGAATCCATCTTCCTCAGCCATGTTTCTGTATGTGCATCTTAGTGTGGACCAAACTTGTTCCTATACTGCATGTTCCCTTCCACAGGTCAGGAATTACAAAGGATTTACATGACATGCTTTAAGGAGAGGAAGAGCCACTTCCAGAAATGCAACCTAGAGTCACTGGTAAAAGATCACTGTATCCCAGAGTATCTCCCAGTGGTAGTGAGGACTCTGAGGTGGTGATGAACAAGAACGGAGCCAGAGCCTACATAATGCTGAACTCCCATTATGGCAACAGGTGATGGAGGAGAGAAATTTGTATGCTCCAGGCTGCTAACACCAACTGTCCTGAATTTGGGGAGCTCCCACAGCATAGCAGGTCAAGAGTCAGAAGCATCAGATACTACACAGGTGTTGTTCTCTTTGCATGAAAGCCATGCCTGACTCCACAGCTGTAAGGCTGACATACACTCCAGGACCTCATGGTGCTGTGTGGAACCAGAAGACAAATTTGGACACAATTAAAAGCAAATCTACGCGCCCAATACAAAAGCAGAGTAATTTCTCCTGCACCCAGTCCCCAGCTGCGTGGACCATTCTTGCCTTATTTTGGCCATCTGCATTAAGCAAAAAATGCTTTGGAAAATTGTGGGCAATTAATATTCTTTTTAAAAACACTTACCCTTCCCCATACCCAAAGGACCCCACAGAACATTTTAACAGTAACTGGAGAGAAGCCAGCTGTCAGGACATCAAAGAAATACAGCTGACAGCTGATGCATACAGGAGCACAAACCAAAGCCAATTCTGCCAAGCCCAGTACAAGACTGCATTAAATCAGTTGAGCCACACCTTTCACATTTCCAGGCTCACAGGAGGAAAGCTGTGAATGGCCCACACATAATAAACCCGACAGCTTTACCTGTGCCTGGGCACTCTGAGGAGTACTTATAGCAAGGGTTGAGACTCCCAGTGAGACGTGCCCTGCACACCTGTGAGCTTGAGCCCAAAGGCTGTATTTCCGTGGGGACACATCGCGGCTGTGCCACGAGGTGGGGCTGTCAGCTCAGCCCACGCCTGCCCAGGCAGCCCACAGCGGCACGGACCACTTGCATACGCGGGTGTCGGGGCAGAGAGGGTGGTGGTTCCTCCTGCTTTACAAAGACTAAACCCAGAGCACGGGGCTGTGAGTGAATGACAGCTGCCTTTCTAGCACTCCCGCCTTTCCCTCTGCAGTAAGGGCGCAGCAATCTCCCAGGCAGCAATACGCATCACTTGTCTTTCCCAGCACTGTCATGTAACAGCTCCGTCTCCAGACATTCAAGCTCTCGGTTACTAAGGACTCACCCGTAAAAAGATGTCACCTAGCACCTAGGTAAGTTTCTAGCAGAAAGGATGACTTAATTAGTAGCATAAGAAAGGAAACACTACAAAAGAAGAAAAGGAAAGGAGGCATTTGCTGCTCCCATATTTATGCAGTAGTTTCCTAATCTGTCATCATTAGCTTTGCTTTTACCTCACTATTGCCTCACTAGGCAGCCTAGTATGTTGCCCTAATATACCTCCAATTTAGTCACAGTAGCATAGCCTCCCATCTTCCCTTTTCTTCTGAAAGCACTGATGCTGCAAGTGCATGTGTATCTCACATCAGGATGCCCACTGACTTCCCTGAGCTTCATGGGAACAACTGCGTGTGAAAAACTGAACGTGCCAGTGTGCAGGCAGGCTTGAGATCATAAAGACTCCAAATCACCCCTCAGCATTTCAACTAGACAGACTGTCAACAGAAGCTCCAAAAACACATTCACAAACAGCTGGTATCAACTACAGTAATAGAAAGTAAATGATAACACTAAAAAACAAAATCAAATATGATCAATATAAGGATTTGTTGTACTGGTGAATCTTGACTGTGTATAGGTCTGTCAGTGGGTATGCAAACCTCCATGTGTATTTGTCTCCCTTTCTCTCCAAACTACTCACACTTAGGTTGGAAGGAGGAGCAGAAGGAGGGCAGAAAACTACTCTAGAAAAGAGCAAAAGTCTGACAGTGGCTGAATCCTTGGAACAGAGCAACAGCTGCAGTGCCTGCTTGCAGCCAGCTGGAACAATGTATTACTCAAAGCAGTGGTACAGCTGGGACCCAGGGACATGATCAAGAAGCATAGGAGAACCCTGATACACTCAGTACCTTGGGGAGCAGAAAGAAATATTCTTCAGCGGTAAAAAAAAAAGATGTAGAGGCTTCATTTCAAGATCTTCAGGCTTTTCTCCATCATCCTGACCTGTCTGGTTATTTATAGTATCACAAAAATAAAATGCTTTCAACCTGAGTACGGCAGAGATACAAACAAAGACACAAAGTACAAAAGAGAGCAGACTCAGGTCTGTGTGTTATCTGACAGGAGGGAAACATTAAGGTACACATTCAGCCATAGGGGTAAGTATAGCTAGTGAAAGAGAAGTTGTTGTTTTTTGCAGGCTGCTGTAGCTCTTATAGGTGAGTAAGCTCTTCTGGATAAAAACTAGGGGATATGCATGAACCTTTGCCCCACAACACACTCCATTTTTTAATATTTACTCCACCACTCATTAGGTTGTCATCAACCTTTCCAGATCTCCACTAATGCCATGGGTCTCACGTGCTTTTTAAGACTGGAAGAATACAGAAACTGGAAATAGTTCATAAATATTGTCCAAATGCAAGGACCACATCTGCAAGATATGGCAGTTTCCACATATGGAGCAGCTCTTGGGTAAAGGTCCAAGGCTCTGACCTGGACTATCTACCACTGGACCCAGCCTTCTGTGATAAAGAGGACTACCATATGCTCAGAATCTCTCAAGCCCAAATGCAAAATGGTCTAGACAAGGCTTCCACTTGTATTATGCCCAATTTTCCACAAATCTAACCATGCGGAAGAAGCAATTTTGTCACTAAAAGCACAAGCAGCCTTGAGTAAATGTTTCAGCAAGAATCATGGTGGTCACATCCTGCCCTCAGCATGTATCTAGCCCCTGCAGAAGTTTGGCATACTGGATAAATCAGCCTGAGTTAAAGTCCAGTTTGCATGACAAACCCTCCCAGCCATTAGCTACCTTTCTTCAAGGCGAACCCAGAGGTCGTTAAACTGTCGCAGCCTTTGCTTCTTCTGCTGCTTCTTCTTTTTCTTTTTGTACTTCCTGTTTACCTTCTCCAGCACATCAATGCTGTCGGGGAGCAGCAGGTGAGGCAGGAGATCTTCTTCCTCCTCATTGCGGGGATGTGATGGCAGTGGGGGCTCCTGGGACGTGACATAGGGGCTATGTGCCGGTGATGACGACGAAAACATTAACAAGGTTTTGCGGGGTTTTCTGCTGGAAGGAGGGAATACAGATAATATTTGAAAGGGCTTTGAGGCAGAATCCTGGTGCAGATACTATCAAGGCGTATATAAAACAGGTGTTTCTCCCTGACATATTGCCTGGATGCTTATTTCTCTGCCTTGTATTCCTGTCCCCTCTTCCTTAAGTCAATATTCTGATCAAAATAGTTCTCCTTAATGAACAAAGCTTTGGAAAAGAGATAACCTGGAACGGAGGAGAGAATGCAGTCTGGCTCAGGGTGGAATAACTCTGGGGAATGGAATAACTGGGGATAATTTTGCCTATCTAGAAAGAGACAAAAAAGGAATCACCCTCAAAGTCAGAGGAGGCCAAACCATACTCCCCTAGTCTGACACACTGCAGAACACAGACCAGATTATTCCTTTCAGAAATGCCTGCCCAGAGCCAAGTAATTTGGGGGACAAGGAGAAGGGGCAGGGACAGGACAACTAAGACACACTAGCTGAAGAAGCCAGTCAGTCCTAGATCAAAAACTCTCACTGGTGGAGAGGTAAGAAATAAGGTAGTCCACAGACTGTGGTCATGGCTTCAGAAATGCATCTTTCTAATTATCATCTTTGAAGGGAATGGCTCAATATGGTATTAAGTAAACCTTTGGACCATCTAGTTGCAGCAACTGGAAGCAGACTAGCTGTCGCAGTACCAAGTTCACCATCATTTCGTTTTTTCTTTCATGAAGCCAGATGTTACAGAGCAGTGAATGTATAACCTTTATAAAACATCAGGTCAGGGGACATGTCTGACACATAAGAGATCAGAGCTCAACTCACTGTTGTGGCATTGACTTCTAGTGTAAGCATTTACTGTCTCTATGCTGATCTGCAACAAGAGATGACACTGTCCTGCCACTCAGATAAGCACACCAAGTGTGGTGGTTTTAAAGGGTTGTATCAGAGAAGCATGAGGGTCCACATAGAGGGGAGGAGGCTGAGCAATCACAGCTCTCCCACAACACAGCAGTGAACTTCGCACATGTTTATAGCAAGTACTGAGGGAGTAAGAAGTCAGGCCTTCAGCTTTCTGGCTGCACAGATCCTGTATTAGGCTGGCAGCATTATGTGGAATTTCAAAGCAGCTCTACCAAGTGAGATACTGCAGTGAGACTAGGTGCATGCACAAACTCTCTCGCAAGGCAAATCGTGGAAGCCCGAAGGACCACTCAGTTGAGGCCCTAGAAAAAGCTATGCTTACCCAGCTTTGTGAGAAGGTGATATATTAAAGAAGCCAACAGTCAGCTCCACTCTGATTACTCAAGCTCTGTTTCATTATATTTAGAGCAAGCAACACCTCATCTATACTCCAAGGCAGGCAGTCTGCAGTTTCCTGTACACTCATGGCTTTTCTGGCCCACACTTCTCATTGTTTGGAACAACAAAATTCACCCTCTTTACTTATTCATGAGCATCTTAGACAAACTCACAAACTCAATCCACTCTGTGGATACACTGAGCACTGATCTGATTGATCTTTATGACTACTTCATAAAGAGAAGAGATGCCGCAGTCTTCTGAACAAGACAAAACTGGAGACTGGCTTGGGCTGAAATTCAGAAAAGTAACAAAACCACAGACCACTGTGCAGAAACCTGGCTTCAATCAGCGAAACCTTCCCAGAACTATAGTGTGTTTCCTTTCTGCCTTGCAATGGCATCAAAAGGAGGAGGTCCAGAAGGAGATGTTTCAACGTGGCTGCAGTTTTCAAGCTAGCCCATCACCGTAGGCACATCTCTCTGATGGACAATAAAGAGGGAGAAGGAGAAATGAGGTTGTTGACTGGAACATGAGGAAGAGAGTAGATGGAAAATTAAAAGAATTTGATCTTATTATTTCCTGCAAGAAAAATCACAGACAGATCATGTGGTGAATTTTATGTGACAGAAGCTGGCACAGAATGGTCTTGGGCTATCAATCTCTTTCAAAATCCTTGTCATTGTCACACTCTCATTTTATCACCTCTGAAGTGTCATGACCCTTTGGCTCCCCTCCACAATATCTTCAATATCACCCACTCTTTGACTCCACCTTACAGAGGGACCCTACCCTAGTTGTGTCCAGTGACCTGATTTGATCTCTTGGAAGGTTCTCTGCTTAAGGTTCCCTTTTCCCCAATTTCTCTTCACTGTGTCTGTTCCTTAATTGTGAAAGTCACAGAGTAGGCACCAGCCCTCCCTTGTAGATTAGAGTGCCTTGCTGCCTGCAGCCTCCCCTACCAAACTCACGGCCATACCATGCTGGAGCTTAGCATTGCTACAGGCACAGCCAGGATGACCTCCACTGCATTGGCCAGCCATTTATTCCGACACCTGCAGCCTCAGAACACTGTTAACAATAGACACTCATATACATAACCTCCTTTACAACACTTCCAGGGGACTCACTAAGCAACCACAGGAAAAAGCACAGAGATACAAAAGCATGTCCTTCTTCCCCAAAGCCAGCTCCCTCTCCCAGCACAGCAGCTAAGGGGAGGAGTCAGGAAGCACCTTAATTATGGCTGTGATTATGTGATGAATATTATACAATATATATATGCATTCTAAAATCAGGAACAACAGCTGAAGCCCAAAATAAGACAGCAGGAGCTTGATTGAACTTGTGGCACTATTTATAAACTGTACTTTGCACTGCTGCATGGTTGGAGCACCTCTTTTTTTTTTTTTTTTTTTGCCTTCCTTGTGCTGGTGACACTGTGAAGAAGGAGCCCTCCTGCCTCCACACTCCACTGTGGGCATTCAACCCCTTCCTCCTGCAGATGGGCAGGACACCTCAGGCAGCCCTGTCTGCAGGTGAACTTGTGTGACTGCACACAGCAGTTTGCCTGTTACAAGAAAACATGCATAATGATCCCCCATCTTTCTGTGTTCCTACAGACAAATATCTACAAGATACCTCAGAAGGCACTTTCTGTTTAGCCAGAGCACAAGAAGCAGCAGACTTTGCTGCTACTGCACAACATCATGTTGCAGGGAAAGGAGACAATAGCAGACTTCCTCATCCTCTTGTTTTAGGACAGCTCAGCTAATATCCCCTACTGTATCCAACAGTAGAACAGCCATTTGAATGCTCTTTCTCAGTTCAGCCACTTGCCAGTCTTTTCCTCCCTCAATTTGGTCCTGTGAAATAGTCCACGGATACTGACTGGACTGTGTGCAGCATTGCTATCTAGGACACTAGCTGGATATGGCTCTACATTTACATGGACTGGACTGGGTTTATTTACACAGACTGCCCTGATATTTGCTCCTCGAACAAGCCCAATATAGCAATCAGGTGAAACCCTCCATCCAACCTCCAGGACTCAGACATACTCATGCCACAGGTCTTTGCCTCAAATGCTCTTCTCCTTCAGAACTCACATTTTTCTTGAAACTTGTTTCATATTTTAAAATCTGTTTCGAAGTCATCCAGAGATGTTAGCACCTTTTCTCAAAGAAAATACTAAAGTGCCATCATTTTTAGCTTCTTCACTCAGCTTTAAAACCAAGACTCCAGGAAAGATGTTCTGTCCTGTAATCCTAATGAAAGGTTTGAGATGTAACTAATGCCAAACTGAGGGCTTTCAAAGGCACAAGAGTTACTGGCTGGACAATGAACTCCCAGGATGTGGTCAAAGAACTGGATATTCAGCTACCCTGAGTATCATTGATACCTACCTTCCCGATGAGTGAAAATCCAGCCCTCCTTTCCACAGCTGTCCGCCCTTGATTTCCTTACACCTACACCTTTACAGTGCAATATTCTCAAGTATGTATTAAGCTCTCTTTCTTTAAGCTTTAGGAAGCTGCTATGGCTGTTTTTAGGAATACCTAAGCAAAGAATGTCCTGACAGAAAAAAAACTAACAAAAATATCAGTGCAGGCAGGTTTTTGATTATCCCTGTAAACACTGATACACTGGACTGTCTAGCATGACTTAAGTGTTACAGGATTATTAAGTCTTGTGCATAAGCACATGGGGCTTCTCCATGTCATATTACCTGCCCATTGGTGGCAAAAGGATTAGGGAATGTACTCATGGGGATAAGTGTTGGCTCAGTTTGTTTCAGTGCAGTTAATGATGTATGTCCATGTCAAGAATCATAGCAAAAACATGACCTGCCAGAGTTTGAATGTCATGGTCTGAAAAAGGCAGCAAAAGTGGTGCAAAGAGAAAGGTGAAACAACCAGAGTATGAGAAAAACATCTGTTATTATTTTGCACCACATCTGTGGAGACCCTGGCGCAGACCAAGACTCTGCGCTGTGCCCCCTGCACAAAAGGTGATAGTCCTGCCCAAGAGCCCCATATCAGAAATGTTGAGGAGGAGGAACAGAGATGTAAGCAGTGAGGGACAGCATACCTAGCACAGAGGATAAAAGGGAAACAGCACCATAATTGAGATCAAATGTTTTTGTCCACTGTGGTCTTTTAGCAGTGACTATAAAGAAGAGTGGGGATATCTGAAAGACACAAGAGCACGTGTTTGGCAAGAGTCTGGAGAAGGGGGAGGCAAGGATGGCAGAGCCTAAGCTAGTGGCAAGAAGTCCAGAAAGGGGTGAGTCAAGAGCACATGAAAGTCTGGGCAGAGTGTGGAGGAGGAGATTATTTGACATTTTGTAGCTACTAAAACCATGGAGATGGATAAAGACAACCAGTGAGAGATAAAAAGAGGCAGCAAGGGTATATCCTGAAAGACAGCTGCAAGATGAACCAGAAAAGCAAGTACTTTGGCTTAAAAATGCAGAAGAGAGCAGTGGACAGGAGAGCAATCAGTCATGGGGACAGTTTGTAAAGAGGCTGGGTGGACTCTGGTCAGTCAGATTCCAGGCTGAGAGAGAGTAATCAGAAAGAATCAAAAATAGCAGTGTAAGAGAAGGGGAGTGTAAAAAGCAGGGCAGTCAAACACTTAAAAGGGAGGAAGGAGGAGCCTGGAAGCCTATATGGTATGAGACAGCATCCAGATCTGATGAACCAAGCACGCATATTCTGTGGCTGTTAGTTTAAGAGTTAAAAACTGACAGGGGGGGAAATATTTTTATTTTATTAAAAAAACCCAAAACAATCCCCACCCCCCAAAAAAACCCACCAGAAAAACAAACTCAAACCAAATAAAATCCTATTTCCATACTGGCTTATGGAAGAGAAAAACAATCTGCTGGGGAGGAGACAGCGAGCAAAGCTCACTGCTAGGTGTAGTTCCAGCTGCCACTACCTCTTCATGACTGTTTACAAACCCACCCTCCCAATGGCTGCTCAGCTAGATAAAAGCATGCATTACTTGTTGATGGCTTGTCCAGCTGGAGTGTGTTCTACCTCGTACCCTTCTCTCCTCAAAACATCAATCACTGTGTTGTTGCCCATGAAGTGACCTGCAGTTAAGAGAAAATGACATCAGAACTCAATGAGCACAGAGAAAGAGAGAGAAGAACAACAAAGTCCTTTCTCATCACAGGAGGTGTGCCACACTCAGGGCAGGCAGTGCTTTATCACTCCCCACCAGCATGCACCAGAAACACAGGATCTCTAACAAATGATTGCTGAACTTTCCCAAGGTCACTTCAATTACCATGTTCAGCCTTTCTAAAATGCAGATGTGATTGAAATTACTGTGGTCCCACAGGTTGTTGCATTACCAGGCCATTGTGGATTTCTTGGGACAATAAGAGATGAAGTTGGGAGACACCTGTTCAGGAGCAGCACCGAGTCTACAACTGGTGGTAGTGCAAACCAGGTCAGAATCCGGCCACAATGTGTACATCATTTTAACATTGTCTGGCATGATAAAGACACTATCTGCGATGTTGGTCAACAACATTAACAATTTTTAAATTATTAAGAATCATTCAACTGCAGATAATGGAAAGTAGCTCTGAAAGCCAATGACTTAGAAAACCCCTTTCATTCCTTCAGTATAAACCACCAGGGACAGAAACTCCACTTCAGTTGTGCTGACAAAAGTTTTGGAAGGACTTGGCTAGCTCTGCTCTAATTCTTTGATTTATGTCTCCACTCCATTTTCAGACAGATGGGGTGGCTGGTCAGCCCATAATTTGGCATCATAGTGAATAAATGACTACTCAAAGGGTGCAGAAGTTATTCCTGAAGGACTGTATGTTCTGCATGCTGACTGATTTCCACCATCACTTTAACACCTCATCAGACAAGGCTGCTGAGAAGCAGATGGACAACAGAGGCCTTGCACAGTCCCTCACAGATCTAGCTTTCTTGGAAAGATTTGTTCATTTAACAGTCTACATTAATTAAAATTAGGCTTGAGCAAATGACTTATTAGAGTGCACCCTTGCCTGCCAGTGTAGCACTGCTAAAACTGATAAATAACTTCAGAAAAATTGTTTTCTCCTAATATTCTTCATAAATACACAGAAATAAAACCCACCAGAATTATTCTAGTAGCCAGGAAAAGCAAGGACATAGAAAGGGAAGTCCAACAGTAATGAGATTAACCAGGGACTAAACCCAGGGGATTTATAATTTTTCACTCCAAAATGGATTCAATGAACTGGAGCACAAAATTGCAGTTCCTCATATCACAACAGCAAAGGGCTCATAAACTACCAGCTTAAGGTGTGACAGTTGGATAGTATCATTTGAGCAGAGACATTTTTCAAGACGAAGTTTCTCCAAGAGCCTAAAAACACAAACAGGTCAAGCTCAAATGAAACTTCTCAACCAAACACTGCAATGCACACCCATTGGGTACCATATTTTCTCACCTAATAACAGAATTTTCCCCCAACTTTTCAGCCTAACTTTTGCCTTCAGAAAGAGTAAAGCTTCACCTTTATGTAGACCTAACCTAATACTGTTGGTATCTATTGCTTGCCAATAGTTCAGCAGCAGGTGCAGTTAACTGAGAATTTCCTCATGTCAGCAAAAAGACCTGATGCAGCAGGGAACAGGAATGACTGTAATGAAACATTGTAATTGAGTAAAATTAGCCACTGGAAGGCCAACATTAGGTATAGAAGGTGCCAGACCTAGCTGCTACCTCTCACCTTTAATGCAGAGGAGAGGTGTGTGTGCAAAGGGAGAGGAAGAGGGGATTCACTCTAGTAGAGAAAGGGGCACTTCCAAAGGGTGATCCACTCCTTGTAAGTGTGAGTAAGGTATCATAACTTAGACTTTTATAGAAGCACCTCTCTAAGATAGGGTCAGTGTGTGTAGCAAGTTCAGACTAGGTATCCGTCTCATGCAGGCAATGCTAGATGAGCTGAATCTCATCCTCAGCTGTGAAAAGCAGTGTCGAGGCTCTGAACTCATATTGTCCTAATCCAAGTCCTTCAGGAGGAAAGAGACAAGATATAAAGATAAGCAACCTGTAGGGCCGTCTATAGTGTTAAAATAATTTTCCTGATGTCAGTTTAAGAGCTTACAGTTTCACGCATTTCAAGAGTGAGCTACTGAATAGCTGCTCACATCACACCACCAAATGCACTACCACCCCCGCCATGGATCTTCAGTTACCCTTGCTCAGAGCAGTGATTTAGACTGGTATATAGGAAATTACAGTAGCACATGGATGAATCCCATTGCATTTAGTCAACCTCCTTGAATGATTTCCTGAAGCGCCTTCATCTTCTTTTTAATTTGATGGAGTGATAAGAATATCTTTTCTTTCACAGTCAGATGTACAGGCCTTCACAGGGAGCCTTTGCTCATTGTTGCGAATGCAGTGAGTTATGTCTGCATGTGAAAGAAAAATGGTGTGCTAATGTTGTGCAAAAGAGAACAGACCAAATAAATAGCTATGTGTAAAACAGATGCATACAAATACAAACAGGCATGTGATATTAGATTGTTCACAACACGTGATCAATCAGGTGCCACTCAGGCTAGGTACATAAAAGGATTAGAAGATGTCAGCATTTGCTATCCAAAAGGTAGGCCATGCATGCACCATGAGACAGAGGTGGTCTGGGGCCGAGAGAATCTGCAGGCTCAACCTGAGCTAGGTTCAAAATGAAAAGAAGACGGATGGGTGAGGTCCCCACCAGGAGCCTCTCAGGATTCAGCACTTTTGCCTCTTTTCTGGGAACTGTCACAGAAAGAACTTGGTGGTGTGTGAGAGACCTGATGACCAAAAGCAACAGTAAGAAACATAAGAATGAGTCACCCTCCAATGTTTAAGATCAAGCAGCTATGCTGTAAGGGAGACAGCCCAAAGTCACGTGACAGGAGTAGGCCTCTTTCACCTGTTTTCTATTTTAGGCTAACACACTTGAATGCCCCCAAAAGAAAAGCCCTGGGCCCTGTCCCATCAGAAGGCCTGCTCTTTTCTTTCTGTACACAGCCCTGCATTATCCTCACACCACTAGGTGAAGAGATGCCTCTGAGAGGTCAATTTACTCTGACAGGGGGCGGGAGCCATGAATCTCTATTCTTCTGTGTTCAAGCTCAAAGAGAAACTAAGAAGCTGTTGTGTGCACCAGCTCAGCCATGCACTCTACTGGGGAGTAAATAAGACCCCAGCCTTTAATCTGCACTGAAAGGAGATGGCATGCAGGGACTGCAACAGGCAATACACTCAACCAACTATGCTGTTTGACTAACGTGCACTTGCAGAGCAGTCCACACATTCGGACATGCATTGAGCACTCCTGACCTTCCTCTATAGCAACACCCAATCTTGCAGAACACAGGCTACTACTGTTGCCATGAAATCCACATCTCCTGCTTGCAGCTTTTGCTGCCAGTGCACAGGGGTGTCTTCATCAAGGTAACTGTGCTAGGGCTCTGGGTTTCAGCAGAGGCTCCTGAATCCAAATTTGCACCTTTGCAAGGCTGAAAATTTTCTGCATCTACTGAAATGAACAAGGAAATACTGCACAACGGAAGTTCTGTTTCTGTTCCTGAATTTTTGTTTTTCATATAAAGCAAGATTGTAAGACTGGAGAAAACTATGTTCGTTCCTGAATTTCAACAAAATCAATGATTCCAAGCTGAAACATGAATTTTGTTGACCTTTTCTGAAAGTCATGTAAAAGGAAACCCCCAAGCCCACCTAATTCTTTATGTTTGCTGTGCTTTCCTTAGTAGAAAGACACCACTTCCCATCTGCCCCAGAAACATGCCAGGACCTCACCATCTACAAATATGCCAAGACAATGAATCACTAGACATACATGTAAAGAAACAAAACTGTTAGGAAACATGATCTGCACTGCTGACCTCCAAGAAGTGGTGAGAACACGTATAGCATATGATCATAAGAGCATAACTACAAAATGGCACAAACAATTCTAGCCACTGGGGACATCATGAAGCAGGTTGTTTATCTCTGATGGGGCTGGGAGTGCTCAGGTGGGCTTTTGGTGTCACAGACTGTATGGGTCACTGAAATAAATATTTTCAAGAATGTTTTAGATGTACAGATCTTACAATTATTTAGAAACTTCCTGAAAATCCCCATGTCAATGATCATCTGCTATCTTTCTTGTTAGACTGCTTCCAAGAATTATATAGATAAATTCATATAACATGCTCCAGAAGGGTGAACAGGACATTTGTAAGTCACTGGAGTAGAGTTACTGGCCTGTAAAATGGCATGACATAAGGCTACTGACTATGCCACCCATAAACAAAAAAAGAAAAAGTTCAGCAAAAATTATCACTTAACTGTGAGGCACAAAGGACAGCTCATCCCTATGTGCCTGCCTCCCATGGCAGGGTTCTTATCCTATCCTTTCAGTAATCAAAGTATCCTCCAATAGCAGTCTGTGAGCCAATAAACCCATGGAGAAGGGTTCAAAACTGCCAGTAATCCCTCGAAGGATGCAAACACAAGCAAAGGAGAATTCCTGATGGCCTGGAGAACAGGGACATGCATGGCCCAAGTCAGTCCCACAGATATCTGCAGTGAAGAGCTGAAAGTTCAGCATGTGTCAGATCCAGCCAATGACCTACAGAATGCAGAGTACTGTCTTAAATCATTTCATCAGATGGAAATCAAACTGCAAAACAAATATCCTACTCCTCCTACACATCCAGATCACTTTAGTGTTCAGCAGCCCATGAGGTAGACAAAGTGATCCTTATTGACATCAAGTACCTGACAAAGTTAAAATGAGTTCCTGGAAGACACAGCTCTTAGGACACTATGACTAAGAATGGAGACACAGAAAGTACTCATGTGGTACCCCCACCCACAATGTCCCCACAGGCAAGAACCCTAGGGGTATTGTAAGTCAACTTAAAGATTCCCTGAATTCACATTAAGTGCAGGAGTATAAGGATGTTGCATTACAATACTCCTGCATGCATGTAGGTCAAATCCCCTGCAAATAGCCCTCCCATGCCCTAAAATCTTTTTGAGACTGCAGACTTCCAAATGTAACCCCTCCTGTGATTACCTGTAAGATGAAATATAAATGAAATATTACTCTATAAATGCTGAACTTAAGGTTTTACTCCACTGAAGCCAGGACAAATGTTTGTCTTCAAAAAAACACGTTATTTCCTTCAAATCTCCTTTTAGTATAAAATCTTACTGGATCATACTGCACCACTCTCAAACCAAAGGGGACGATCTGGTGGGCAGGACTATGGAAGAGTCTATTTTCACTAGACATGGACAGACTTAAAGAAAGTGCCTCAAACCTGCATTCACTCAGGAGGAAACAAAAAATAACTTTCCATTTCTTTAAAAGTGATGTGCTTTGCTAACTCACCTATATGGAATTACTATGATTCATTGTCCACATTTGTTTGTAACAGAATCATGTAAACATGAAATCCTTCTCAAAACAGTTGATGATGATGTCCTTGCACAACCTGGGAAAAATTCCCGAATACCACAGAAAAGAACCATATAAAGTTACAATTTGCATGAGCCAAAATGAAGGCATTTTTCTTATGAAAGACAAAAAGACAGTCTTATCTAACAGATGCTGTCAAAAACTGGGTCTCTTAAATGTATGACCTGAGTATTTTTGGTCCCAGGGATTCCCATTTTTACCTTTAGGCCAGGTCAAACCTCCTGATAACTACACAAATTGAAGCTAGAAAAAGGTCTTCCACTGATTATAAGGTCAAATTTATAGCAAAGTTAATGTACAGAAAAAGTTTACAACCCCATATCGCTTATTTTGCAAAAATTGAGTTAAAAGAAACAGTTTCTGTTCAGGTTGCCTTAGCTATTGGGGCTCCATCTGCACTGACATTTACTGAGAGTTTTCCACCGTTGAAACCCTAGGCTCATTAGGCAAGCAGACCCTCACGTAGGTGACTGTGCTAGCAGCTGTTGTTAGGTTACCAGTAAGGGAAGGAAATACCAGTGCTATGTCTGAGCTGCAGTATCCACGGCCATCTCTGCTGCTGGACCTGCTCCCATTCCAAATCACTGCTTCCTTTCCAGAAAAAAGGCATTGAAGGACTTGAAATCCCACTAGCTTAAAACATACATTGCAAGATGAAAGTTTTCCTACTGTAGCTACCTGATAAAGGTAACAATGGGTAAACCCCAGCACTGTTAAGAAGCTGATGGCCACCAAACTGAGCAGAAACAGCATGCGGTTGTTTGACCTGGCTGATTTTGACAGTTGCACTAATACGTTAGAACAGAGGTTTCTGCCTCTAATGCAGAAATGCAAAGCTCTTCTCATTTCATGTGTCAGAGATGTCAGGAGGAGTGCCCTTCATGTGAACCCTGGGGCTTTGGATGTGGGTACTGCCCGTACACATTATCTACCCCCTTCGGGGGTTGTTGTTCTAATAAACCCTGTCATTAGCAGTCTGCAGACTCAAAGAGGCTTCTAAGGAAAACAGTCTCAAAGCTGCTGGCTTGTATCTGGCATTCTCAGATTACAGAGGTACAGGCACACCTTCAGGGACTCAGCCTTTCCTCCCACCCAAACAGGCTAAAATGACGCTGCATTCCAGAGACAGAAGCAGCAAGCAGGCAATCAGCCAGCTCTTTGTACACAGGGAAAAGTGAGGTGGCCCCAAAAGGCTCATTTAACCTATTTTATCATTATGTTCTCTTCCTGCCTCCTCCTCCCTATTTTTGTCCTCTTCCAGGATCTGCCAAGATTCATCTTCTTGTGGATTTTTCATGAACTTCCTCATTACACATTTCAAACCCTTTATATAAGGCATAGATAAATTTACATTCCCTGTGCACACCCACATGTCCAGTCCCAAATGTGCTTATGGCCAGTTCAAAGTTTGCATGCTGGGTTCTGAATTCCCACTGAATTTCAAGGGTAAATTGATATCCCATTTACCTGGGTAACTTTCATGTCCTCCTTGCAGGTTTTTGTTTGATTTTGTTTTACAGGTATAAACAGCTACACAAGATGGACAGAGACATCCTGGGCTTAGCACTGTTAGTTATTTTAACAAACACGGGTGACAGGTCCTTTCTCCAATCTTTTTTTTTCCAGAAGGAATCAATCTTACTCCTCTTGCATCATTTCCCATCCAAAAATGCCAGAAGGAACAGCAAGTTTCAAGAAGTAACAGCGTAACAGCTCTACGTGCAAACACCGCCACCTAACACACCATTCAGGACAAAGACTCATCACAATTCCAGAATTCCAGTTTCCCCTGGAAATATGTGTTTGTGGTTTTTTTTTTTTTTTTTCTTTTTATGATGTAATGGGCAAAAGAAAAGGCATCTGATATGCCTGTGAATCCAATGCACTTGGCACCTAAGGCTGACAAGTAACTGACCAGTCCTCCACATCCCAAGGACTTCTTCAAAACCTAGAGAAGTCAGAGGGAGCCATTTGGTGGATTATGGCAGATGCTGGGGTAACCATAGGTGGTAGCATGTTCTCCCTTTTCCTTGTCCAGGTGGATAAGACGATAGGTTACACACCCATCTTCTGCTCAGACAGGGTCAATTATGCTTCCACAATGATGTCCAAATCCTTCTTCTGCATGTTGTTGGACCACACGTCAACCATCCAAGAGTTAATTTTAGTTTAGTGAGTATCAGTTGACTTAGCTGCCGGGAGGAAGACAACTAAGATCTGGAGCTCTTAGCTGGATTGCTAATTCTGATATTCATTTATCAGTCTGCTCATAACAATTCTTCTTTCTGCGAGGTCTTACAGGGGGTGGGGGAGTAAAGACCGGGAAAAAAAAAGCCAGTCCCTGCAGGTTTGAATCCATACAGTCTGAATAATGCTAAATAAACACATTCATTATCTCCTTTAGTAATTAGAAGAAATGGTAGCTGAAGAAGTTTACATCATCATCCTTCTTTTCTCAGTGTTAATGGTGGTGTGCCAACATCCACTATACTTTAAAGCCTCAGAATGATGCTTTTTTTCAGGAGCAGCAAAGAAAAAAGATCTCTTAGAGAAAAAGGAATTTGCCAGTGTTTACAAGATTAAGAGGACCAACTTCTGAAGTTGTCACATCAGCCAGTATCTCTCAGTGAAGTCAGTCATTTCATCTACAGGGATATAAGGCATCTTAGATCCCTCTGTACTTCCTGTTCATGAACCAGCATTTCTAGAGTTTCTCAGCTGTTCAAAGAGGCAGGAGAGACTGGAGCGAATTTATACTTGGCACCTAGAAACTCTGGCTTCACCTGAGGCCTTGCCTGTAATCATAAAGTCAGGATCTCATGCCACTAAGTACGCTTCCTCCTGCATAAAAAAAAAAACAAAAAACAAAAAACAAACAGACTTTTCTTTTTTTTCCCCCTCTTTCATTCTTTAGCCCCTTCAACAGAAACCGTAAGCTAAAGCAAACAAGCCACACTCATCCTGGAATAAAAGTGACCATGCAGAAGGAAAGCCCATCTAGTGTAGAACTGGTGAGAAACAATGAAGGGAAACAAGGAATGCTTCTACTGACAACTCATCAGTAAAGTGTAGACTAGATAAATGTCATCCCAGTGCTGAAGCGGGCAGGAGACCTGATGACAAAGAGTATGGAAAAGGCCAAGGTACTCAGTGCCATTGCCACCTTCTTTACTGGTAAAACTAGCCTTCAAGAATTCAGGTTCCTGTGACTAGAGGGAAAGTCCAGGGCAAGGAAGGTTCACCCTGAGTGGAGAAGGATCAGGTTAAGGAACATTCAAACAGACCAGACATGTACACGTTCAGATAGGATACACCCAGAGGAACTGTGGGAGCTTGTCAATGTCACTGCGAGGCCACTATTGATTATCTTCAAAAGGTCATGGCAATTGGGGAAGGTCCCTGAGGACTGGAATAAAGCAAGTATCACTCCCATCTTCAGGAAGGGCGAGAAGGATCCAGGAAAATACAAACTGGTCAGCCACACCTCTATTCCTGGGGAAGGAGATGGAACAAATTATCCTGCAAACCATTTCCAAATGTGTTAGGGACAAGCAGATGATTGGAAGTGATCAGTATGGATTTATGATGAGGGAATCTTGTCTCACAGAGTTCAGCAAACTAAGTCCTGTACCTGGGCAGGAACAGCTCCATGCACCAGGGTAGGCTGGGCACCAACTGGCTGAAAAGCAGCTTGGCAGAAAAGGATGTGGCATGCTGGTTGTCATCAAGTTGACCTTGAGCCAGCAACATGCCCTTGTGGCAAAGAAGGCCAATGACCTCCCGGGCTGTGTTAGGAGAAGCGTTGCCAGCAGATGGAGATAGGTGATCCTTCCCTTCTCCTCAGCCCTGGTGACTGGGTCCAGCATCTAGCTCTGGGCTCCCCAGTTCAAAAGTCATGTGGACATACTGGATAGAGTCCAGCAAAGGGCCACAAAGATGATGAACAATTAGAACATCTGTCATACAAAGAGAGGCTAAGAGAGCTGGGACTGTTCATCCTGGAGAAGAGAAGGCTCAGGGTGGTATAATCAATGTATAGATACATGATAGGAGGTTGTAAAATAGGTGTAGCAGAACTTTTCTCAGTGGTGCTCTATAAAAGGACAAGAGGCAATGAACACAAATTGATATACAGGAAATCCCACTTCAACATAAGAAAAAGCTTCTTTACTGAATGGTTAAACACTAGAATATGTTGCCCAGAGATGTTCTGGAGTCTCCATCCTTGCAGATACTCAGAACTTGACCAGACTCAGTCCTAGGAAAACTGCTCTATATGATCCTGCTCTGAGCAGGGGGGTGGACCAGATGATCTCCAGAGGTGCCTGTCAGCCTCAATTATCCTGTGATTTTCTGAAGGTTTAGCCAGCAGTACCCTTGTAATACCTGTACAAGTGGTAAACGCTCCACAGCACAGTAGGAAAATGCAGCCCTCTCTACATCAGTGTGCACCTCAGACAAACCAGAAGTGTTAGCTAGTTGGCGGTCTGTGGAATCACATGCGCCGTAACTTACTTTGGCTTAGCATTCAGATCCTGAACACTCTGCTTACAGTTCAGAGAAATTAAAAATGCATATAGAAGGAAAACTGCTTGTGAAAGATTATAGCTGGCTTTGCTTCACGTGTTCTTCCACTGGCAACGGGAAGTAGATCTGGCTTGTAACTTTAGTGCTGCCATATAAAAAGGCCTGTCCACAATTAAGATAAAATCCTTACTGAATTTAGTGGAATGCCACTGGCATTACCATCTCTCTCTTCCCATACCTTCCTCTAATTCCCTCAAGCAGACTTACTTTGGCTTGAGAAAGCAAAGCTTTTTGGATAGTTTCAGCAAAATCTGGGGTTTTTTCCCTCTCTACTTTTGTGCAAGCTTTAATTACTTCCAAACAAAAATAGTTCCAGAAATGACCTCTGACTGTGAAATGTTTTCAACAGAATATAGGGGGATTTTGTCTGATCTTTTAAAATGTAGTAAAAGCATAAAATATACCGGATCCAATGATGGTATGGAATTAATTCCTTGTAAGAAATGAACATCTATAGCCATGCAGCTGTATTAAGACCTGGAAAGAGACTGGAGCTTTTTTTGCGCAATGTATTACACATCTCTAAACCACATCAGTCCAGTTGGAATATGAAACAAATAATTAATCTTTTCTGATTTTCCCCCATTTAAGTAAAAACACAGAATAGTTTAAATAACAAGAGGGGGTGTTTCTAATACTGCAGTCACCCACAAAACATGACCTCGTATCGATATAATTGAGGCCAAAATTGAGTTTTTTTCAATGTTGTTTGGTTAAAGGAAAAAATGGAAGTTTCCTTACAAAAAGCCTAGCCCTTTTAAAAATAAAAAACACAGGGTGAAAAAATTTGGAAAGAAACAACTAAAAGTTTTCTCCCCCTTCTAACCTGGAGACCATTTGATATCCTACTACCATTTTAACACAACCTCCTCCTGCAGTTTATCAGCCACTGCTGGGAGATACTTTTTTCACTGGCGGCCAGAAGAGGGAAAACCACAATGCAGTGATGATTTAGCCCCATTCCTATAGCCTTTCTTTTTCTCCTCTTCTTCTACAGCTCATTCTAACCTGCCTTGTGTGAGCACTTTCCTGGAACCCTTTTCCAGTGATTAACAACAGTACAATACTCAAGTAATGCTCAAAACTGAACACAAGACATTTGCTAATCTTCACTGCTTGCTGGCATTAAAATAAATGTTCCACATAATCATCTGTCACATATAGCAGTCTGGATAAGCAAAAGGCTAAATTAACTTGATGGAAAACAATAAAAACCTGCACTCATAATGCACACTCAGAAAACCTGAGAACTGTGTAGAAATGGATCTGTTTTCTGCATTATATCATGGGATGTTACTTCTCGTTTAGACATTTAATATGAAACAAATTTAAAAAAAAAAACAAAACAAAAACTCTATGCAGTCAAACCAAGGGGATAATGCAGAATTGTGCTGCTAAAAGTGGGAAGTTGACACTGTCCTTTGAGCAAAGCCATTTGAAAGAGCAGATGAGAACAGAGGCTGGACTGGCATCAAAGCCAGCGAGACAATTTCAAAGCTGATCTAGAGTCCCTAGAGAAGACAGGGAACCTGTCTGGATTCAAAAGTGTGATGGAAAAGCACAAGAAGAGCATGCCTGGTGCTTGGACATCAAGCCATGTGCACATAGGCCACAGATCCTATATAAGGGTGCTTATATAGGCCCAAGGCTCCAGGCAGTGCTGCAGTGTAGCAGTGCGGGGTAAATCTAACTCTGCTCTATGGGAAAAGGCAACAAGGGGACAAAGAAGGGGGCAAAGAGGAAGGAGGAAAGCAAGAATTCAGAAAGCCTGGGAAGGGTTTTAGGACTGTTATGAAGGTTGAGAACAACAGAGACTGGGAAGAACAGGGATATGTCCTGGTCCTGCAGTGCTTCCGGGCTCTGAGGCAGAGCTGTGCACACTAATGACAATGAAGTCTGGGGAAGAAGAGCAGGAAGAGAAAGAAATTGATGGGAGGGGACACAAATGACACAAAAGCATCTTAAAGACATGTGATTTGTCCAGTGCAGCTGCTGCCATGCA
>NW_010528312.1:54286-54490 GCF_000687285.1 Phaethon lepturus | reverse complement strand
CTCTCAAGGAATCCTGCTCCTGGGACAGGACAGACTCAGCATGACACTGGCGTCCACATTCATCCGTTGTGCATGGGCTGCTCACCACTCAGTTGTGACCCACTCACTGGAACCCCAACATCTGTGACTAGCCTTCTGGCAGAAGATTAGCTACCTGTAGCTGATGCAACTAGCACTAAGGGCTGACATATGTGCAGGTCAGGA
>NW_010528312.1:53632-54265 GCF_000687285.1 Phaethon lepturus | reverse complement strand
CAGCAGGGACAACTGTGATCAGAACAACATCAGCAATGGAGTACAGCAAAGCCCTGATCTTAGCTTACAGACAGACATGACCAAAATCTACATAACCTGCATCTGCTTCACTGTCCTTTGTGACAGTTGCACAGAGCATGATACTGCAGGAAGATAGCACATTACAATCTTCATGCATGCCTGAACAGACATTATCAGGCACCTTCTGTTATGCCTCCCTGCCCTCACACACAGGACCCTTGCTATAAATTTGTAACCACAACTCCCTGCTGCAGGCGAGGTTCTCACAGACTTCCAATACTAACACTTTTAGAGTGCTTAAGTAAATATTTTCCTTGCTTTGTCTAGATCTTCCATCCTCAATAAAGCAGTAGACACTGAACCGGAAAACGTCACATGGATCCTGACACCAGTTTCAGTTTTCCCCCTTTGCCAAAGCGATACGGTTCACAGTGGAGGAGATGCAATACTTCTCTGGGAATTAGCACCTGTCTTTCCAAATGCCAGTCCTCACTTCTTCCCTTCCCTGGAGCTAGACCAAAGGACGGGAGCCATGGCAAACCAATCCTGTTTACACCCTCCAGCCAGCCCTAGGCTGAAAGGTGGGTGTTAACTTCCCGGAGATCAATGTGC
>NW_010528312.1:42985-53601 GCF_000687285.1 Phaethon lepturus | reverse complement strand
CTGTCTGCTAAGAGGCAGAAAATGGAGTAGGTTTTCCTCAAATGGGCCCAATGCTCTGCTCCAAAATAGTGGCAGACAAAATTTCCTTGTAGTTGTGGAAACGCAGTGAAAGACCTCCTGCCTTGGTTGGCAAGACCATCAACACATATGTCTAAAAGCTGTCTTTTTTTGTACACACTGTAGTTTGTTCCATATCTCTGGCTATGCATATACCAAATAAGTCTGTAACTAATAAATACTGCAATCAATGCATATACAGTGAATTCTTGTATACTGAAGAAAAACAGTCTCCTACACTGAAAAAGTTTTCCTACTAAGGTGCAACTATCAGGAAAAAGCTCTGTTCTGTGTCCACCATGGTAAAAGTACTGAACCTTCTTTAAACTGAGGCAAGCATTTGTAAAAATCTTCTAATGGATGTGGGAAGAATGTGTTCAGATTGAAGGGCCCGTCAACCACATACCAGCTCCAAATGCAAAGAAGAAACTCTTATCTGGGTACTCTTCCAGCAGGTCCTTCACCCTTCTGCCCATTCGCTCATTTCGCTTGTAGATGAGCTCCTGACGGAAGTAGCTGTCTATCTCTTGGGCCGTAATGCGTTCATGTGCCGGAAGTGTAGCATTAATGAAATTTGGGACCTAAGGTAGGAGAAAAAAAATATTCTTCATGAAAGGGGTATTTATTTCACAGGCAGTCATCATGCACAGGCATTTTGTTCCATCGTTAAATGTGGCAATCGCCTTGTCTCTCAAGGCACATCCAGTAGGAAAAAAACAGAGAAAGCTAAGAAATGAATCAGCAAACTTCTAATAATGCATAATGCTTCATTTCTCTTAACATATCATTTCATAAGGCAGCCAGATTAATTTTTCTTGATGCAAAGTCAACAAATATTCTCAGTTTGACACACTGTAGATCCCAAATACTGATTGCTCAGCTGAAGAAAGTAAATATTTGCCCCTGGCTATCTTTAGCTACATACCTCTTCCTTAAATTGCCATGGATATGACATAACTATAATGATAATTACACTCTTCTAAAAGAGTTTGACGGGTATCAGAGCCCTCAGGCTGGCAATGAACAACTGTGCAGTTTGAACTAGTTAACAAAAACATCCCCAAACTTTCCAAAAGAAAGAGGGCTAGACTTTGTCAGGAAAGTATTACCACCTCCAGTTCCCCTGTCCTCAAAGTATCTTTCAAAATACTGGCTTCCTCCCCTGGGGCCCCAGGCCAGCTATGGCTGCACGCTATCCTGACCCCTTGCTAGTAGAGAGAAACGTGGGTCTAAAGTTGCAGCCATCTTGGCTTCTTGACAAGCAGCTTTGAGCATTGCAGCTACGGGGACTGCTAAGGAAAGGCCCTGCAAGCAGTGGGTTCTGGGAAGGAGAGCCACTAAGCCAAGCGTCTTCCATTGCAAGGTTGCAGCAGCTGAAGAGGCTCTGGAGTACTCAGAGACTATTACCAAGTTTCCAAAGGGTTCTTAGCCCACACTGGGTCATCCACTGGGCAAGCATCGGGTCAAATACAATTTACAAACAAGTTCTGCTTAAAAACATAAGCTGACAGTGTTGCAGGCTATTACTACTCAGCTCCACTCTGAGGGGGAGTGCCCTGCAGTGTAGTCTCTCATCTAAGCAAAGGGCATTTGCTGCCTCGGATACATACATGTCTCGGCAAGAGCTGTTCTCTCCAAGGACCTCAAGGCAATGCCAGCTGTCTGCAGTCTGTAACACCTCAGCAGAATAGTGATGCAGCACCTGTATGCTCTTACAGTGGCCTCCTTTAAGAAGCCCTTTGAAATCTATGAATGAAGGGCACCGTGTAAGAGCTAAGCAGTGTTAATGACCAGGTTGCCTGCACCTGCAGGCTGAAGGGTGTGCAGGACAGGAAGGTAACAGCACTCGCACAACGCTCAGTGCTGGAGAAGCAAGGGATGGTATGACAGTAATCCCAGCTCTGCAGCACTGCACTATATATATCAAAAGGCCATAGGAAAATGGTTATTCAGCATGGAAAGCCCAGGTACCGACACCCAGTGGTTCAGCACTGCAAGGCTAGAGCCTATGATTTCATTGACATGCATGAATTGCCAGGCAGCACCTCACAAACAAGAATAGAGAGGCCTGATGTCCCAGTCTGAGGTTAGCTAATCTAACAGCCCAAACAGGCCAAATTGGTCCCTGCTGGGCATTTTTTCATGGTTTAAAGTTCAGAGCATTGCATTCTACTGTGCTGCTTAGGAAACCGTCTCTATAAACCAAGTCTGTAAGGTCTCAGAAGGTTTTCTTTCCTTAACATTCAGTCTAAATCTATCTTTTCTTTGTTTCACTCCATTCTCTTCTTCTGGCCTTGCCCACAGTACACAATCATACTGATAGAGGACATTAAAAAGCTTGCAACTTGCCCAGCCTTACGCAAGCATCCAAGTCACAAGTGTATTTTCCCTGCTGCTACTTGCACAAAAGAGCCTTCTGCTGCTCTCTGTTGGGTCTAAGTTCGCTCATACCTAAGCTGGTGTAATTCCACAGGATCCTTAAGAAAATAAAGGATTAACTCATAGAGCTTTGATGCTAAAGCAAACACAGCACTTGTCCAAAAGGGAAAGCCAGGTGTGCCTTCACTGCTTGCGTGCAGCAAGACAGGGTTGAGGTGGTGCAGACTCCTGGGACAGGAGGCGCAGGAAAGCGGACACGCCAGGGAGCCAGCGACGTGCCCTTGGCCCTCGCCTGCAAAGGGCTTGCCTGAGGAGAGATGAGCGTGAGTGAGACAGGGGTTAGTGCTATGGGGACATGTGCACAGTACAAGGGCTGCAGTGGCAAGACTCACTTGAGAAGTGTCATGGTTGAAGATGATGGAGCTGAGGTCCCCACAGTTGTAATGCTTGATAAGGTCTTCTGTCGTATAGGGGATCTGGAAACTGCCTGCTCGGAGGCTCTCCTGCTGCAAGAGAGTCTGATTCAAAGCAAAGACCACCTGAAGGAGGGGGAGAAGGAGGAAAAGACAGAGTTCCTGGTGAGTTCTCATCTTGGCCCTTGAGAAGGTCACAGACATACAGCCACCTGTCGAGGTCTGTCTGAAAAGCTGCTCCTGCTCCAAGCATGCTAGTCCGCTCATCGCCAACCCATGCCTCCTCCAGGTCTGCAGATAGTCACTCCTCAGGTCCCACAGGCCTGCTCATAGGGAACTGACTCATCACCCGTAACTCCAGGATGTTTTGCCCATGACATGTTTAATACAGAAGATACAAAGGGGCAGACTGTAATAGGGGCAATCTTGCTCCCTGAAACAACAGTTTGCCTGACCACCAGAGAGCCCTAGGGCCTGATGGACTCCTATCGCCACAGCTCCTCAGCCACCTACCTAAATTAAGCATGGCTTCTCCTTGCTTGCCCTTTCTCCCTCATCCGCAAGGAATATTAACGCTGTTGTTTCCTGCTTCGCATCTCCTTCTCCCCCACACCCCATTTATTTTAGGCAGGAATGGCTCTCTGGAGCAGGCCGGGGAAGGATGGCAGCTGCTGGGAGACACAGGTGGTCACCCTCCCCACAGGGGAAGTCTGAAGGCCGCAGCCCCACAGCAGCCCAGCATTCTACCCCGACTGACTGCCTCCACAGGCACGGGGGCTGCCACCACACACACTCCCTCCTCCTTCTCCTCCTCCTCAGCGTTCACCTGGGAATGCAAACACTCCCATTCACTTTGCCTCAAGCTGAACCAGCGTGGTTGCCACAGCTCCTACCCCCAGGGAGCCTCTCCCTTGACCGGAAAGAGAGAAGATCAGCAGAGGCCTCCTCCAGGTGTTGCTGCTTCCCCACCTCCAGCACAGCATGGGTCTCCCAGGGAGGTGGCCTCAGGGCCTGAACCAGAGAGAACTGCCGCTCCAGCTGCCTCCCGCCAGGGGCAATATACACCCCATGAGGATGACTGCCACTTAAAAGGCACAGGAGAGCAGTTTGGAGCAACACTTGACAGGGGCCTCTGGAGCCAAACAGACAATGCAGCACCTCTGTACCTCTGCCTCGCTGCTCCAGCTGCTGCAGCAGGCAGCCACCGAGCCCCGTAAAGGCAGGGAGCCAAGGAAGGACTTGGGGCAGAAGCTCCTCAAGATCAGCATGGGATGCCCGTGGGCACACTGGTGGGGCACGGAACTGGTTACTGACCCGTGCAGACAGCAGTTCTCCATCAGCATGTGGCAAGTAAAACAGCCATCTCTCCTGGACACAGTGCTTACTCAAGCTACCGCTGCTTTGCACACCAAGACTAGAGAACTCTAGCAAGCCTTCCTACTACCTACTGGCTTTTTTTTTTTATTTCTAGAAGAGTAAGCTGAGAAATATTGCTGAACACATTTCATTGCTGAAATGCTGAACACATTTCAAAAGTTACTCTTGGGAGGGTTATTTTCTAAGCTCTGGTGCCTCTCTGCAGCCTGATGACGGCTCCGTGTTAATTAACTCCTCCTGGATATTTGCCTCAAACACCATCAAAATGAGCACTCTGGAACTGCAAGTATTCACCAACACCATGAAACCCATACATGAATAAGTGTACTGTTAATGTACTTGAGATTATGTGAACCAAATCTTGGAATTACAGGACAGGGCAGATGTAGGAGCAAACAGGTCCAAATTGCCCTCCCCTGGCACAACAGCCTGTCTCCTACAGAAAGGTGCAGGTCCCACTAAGCTTGAAATCATGCTGTTCCCACTAAGGCTACAGCTGGCCATCTGGGTCCAAACCACTGTTTATTTAACCAAACATGAAAACATATAACTTACCATTAGTTCTGGAAGGGTGTTCATGTATAGCAACATTCACTCTCACCTCATGTTTTTAAAAGGGACAAGAATTCACTTTGTTGGTACAAACTGCACCTGATTAAAAGAATATCTGCAGGTAGATACTCAGGAACATTACATCAAACTAACTAGTGGCCATCTTGCAAAGGACATCTGTTTAATTTGGAAGTAAATTAAACAAAAACAAATTGAAACCATTTTATGTCTGAACAAAAGTTTGCACAGAGGCTGGTGTTTATTGCACTCCAAAGCCATTGTTTTCCATTTGTTTGGCTTCACTTTCCATAGAGAAAAGCCCTAATAGATGTTAATAACCAGATGAGATTCACTGAATGACAAGCCAAATCCACGCTGAAAATATGGGGTTTCTACAGCCAGGACTGCTAGGTCATGCCAGGAAAATCTCGTACGTACAATCAGTCCAGCCAAAAGCACTTCCATGGGAATGGCTTATTTTGTAAGTTATTTGACTACCATAGCAGCATAGAATCATAGCACCTTTGCGTTGGAAGGGACCTTTTAAGGTCATCTAGTCCAACACACCCACAATGACCAGGAACATGTTCAACTAGATCACGTTGCTCAGAGCCATGTCCAACCTGACCTTCAGTGTTTCCAGGGATGGCGTGTCTTCCACCTCTCTGTGCAACCTATGCCAGTGTTTCACCACCCTCGTTCTGAAAAATTTCTTCCTTATAGCTTGTCTAAATCTACACACTTTTAGTCTAAAACCATTACCCGTTGTCATATTATAAGAGGCTCTGCTAAAAAGTCTGTCCCCATCTTTCTTAGAAGCCACCTTCAAGTACTGGAAGGCTGCAAGAAGGTTTCCCCAGAGTCTTCTCTTCTGCAGGCTGAACAACCACAACTCTCTCGGCCTGTCCCCAGAGAAGAGGTGTTCCAGCCCTCTGATCATTTTTGTGGCCCTCCTCTAAACCCGCTCCAACAGGTCCATGTCTTTCCTGTCCTGAGGGCTCCAGAGCTGGATGCCATACTCCAGGTTGTGTTTCACCAGAGCAGAGGGGAAGAATCACCTCCCTCAACCTGCTGGCCACGCTTCTTTTGATGCAGCCCAGGGTACGGTTGCAAGCGCACGTTGCCTGCTCATGTCCAGTTTTTCATCCACCAGCAGCCCAAGTCCTCCTCAGCAGGGCTCTTGATCCCTTCATCCCCCAGCTTGTAATGATACCAGGGGTTGACTCAACCCAGGTGCAGGACCCTGCACTTGGCCTTTTTGAGCCTCATGATGTTCACACGGGCCCATTCCTCAAGCTTGCATTTTTTCATTCCTTAAGCATCCTCTTGGACAATTTACCATTAAAACAGTATGTCCCTTCCTAGACCCTGCAGCCTCTGAAACAATGACCAGGCAGTCCCAGTCCACAGAGCAGCAATAAGACCTGTGATGGTCTCCTGAGCTGTTCAGGTAGCTCTGCCTCAATGTAGAGTAAGCACATGAAAGAGGCTCTGCAATCTTTATCGTTTGATTTTCATCCAAATACAAACCAGTGGAGGGCAACCGGCTTCTGTGGAGAAAATACCAGCCTGCTGGGCCAGATGTGAGAACAAAGCAAATCTTCCTTTCTCTGCGGCACTCCTGCTGTCGCTTGCTCTGCATGCTATCCTCTCCTCCATGCACATCTCTTCCCTCCTCCCTTGCAATGTGCTTCAGGTGAAACAGACACAGCCTCTCTTCCAAACAGACCTGGCCTGGACCGTAGCAGCCAGGTTGAGCCACAGGGGCATCTTCCTTGCTCATGTCCACCCACTGGGCATAAGAAGCACACAGTAAACTGCAAATAGCTAAATAAATCTGTCTCAAGAGCACGGTTTAAAACCAAACCGTGGTTTTGGTCTACCTGCAGTTATGGAGGATTACCACACACATTTACACAGGAGTAGAGGCAACATAGCCCCTCATCCCTTCGTATTTCTAACCAGCAATAAACTGGTATGACACAAAGCTGTCCTGGTGAGGCATCTTCGGCAGCTCTCTGGTCTTTGCTAGGAGTATGTCTTTCTGGTATGGAGGTGGCAGAGTTGATACTGGACACATGAAGAAACCTCAGGATGACAGCAGCTGAAGGGCTTGGCCCAGCTGGTGAAGCACAAAACACCTTTCACAATGAGGTGGTTCATGTTTCAACTCAAAGAACAAACCAAGTGTCCAAGCTCACTGCCCAAGACTCCTACACCCCATCCTGACTACAACTGCCTGGGGATGGAGCATCCAGCAGGCTGACATTGACCCCACAGCCTAGTCTGCATGACACTGCATGAGCTGTTCTTCTTTGGCACGGAGGATTACACAGGGCTGTGCCCTGCCAGGTCAGACTTCCGCATGAGCAATGTTTTTCCCCATTTGGATCTAGACCTGCATGCTATCACTGTTCATAGTACCTGAGAGAGAAGTCACATAAGAACTACCTGAAGCCCACCCAGAGAGGGGACTTTCAACTTGGCGTTGTGAGGGACAGAGGTGGTCTCAGCTCATTTGATGACCATAGCAGCAGCCCAAGTCCCTCTACACCATTCTCAACCACAGCCCAAACACTGGGAGCAAGAAAAGTTAAGACAAATGGGTAGAAATCAAAAGAGCGTCAATGTCATTGACAGTTAGCCCTCCCTAATGAGTAACAGTAACCTATGTCACCAGGCTTTGCACAGCTGGAGAGCAGGAGACACTATTGCCAAACATACTCTCCACATCAGCTGATCTGAACAGAATGGTGGCAGCTACTGGAGGGTGATCATGGCACACCTACTGAACAACTACACAAGATTACAATTTGGCGTCAGTGTGTGTGTAGAGCCTCTCAGAGTAATGTGATAGCTTCTCTCATACCTTCTTGGGGTGAGTGTAACTCCCTGGCAGAAAGACAAGATCTGTGGAGGTAAAGAGGGAGAAGCTGTTTGCATTACCATGTGTTACTTAAAGCTGTGCCCCAGTGAGAAGGTTATCTTCAGTAAATAGTAATGGATAAACACTGTCAGGATCTTAAGAGAAGGAAGATTCCTGAACCTACTGTTCTTAAAGGATTTAATTTGCTGAGGTGGGTCTTGCTCAGAGGTTGATAACTCTTATCTGTCATTATTTCTCAAAGAAAACATTAGACTAGGTGCAAAGTGATACTCAAGGAAGACCACAGCCTGCAGATTGGGTCCCAGTCTTGTTTACCAGATGTGAAAAGCTGAAGAAAATCAACAGAGCATGAGAAGCAGGGACCAGATCAGCATTTCATCTGCAACTGCTGTATTTTCTTGGCACAAATACTGCTTCCCTTCCTAGCTCCTCATTCGATCCTGCAGTCCTTTCATTTCTAGTAAGTCCAAGGAGTTAGGAAAACAACAGAAAAGACTGAAGAGAAATTACCAGGTTTGCTTAGAAATCAAAACTAAGAATTTCTGCTGAGCTTAGCTCCTCCAACAGGCAATACAAAATGTATGCATCTGTCTCCCAGGTATCTCTTGCACTGCACTGTGTTTTACTAATTCCAAAATCTTTCCTGAGCTGGAATCCACAGAAATCACTTCACATTCATCCTCCTTGCAAAACTATTCTTCCTTACTTCACACCTCCCCCCCAGCAACTCTACTCTACTCTGCTCCATTAAGTGTATTCATACGAGCATCACAGCATCTCCTGAAAAGATTTATCCAGAGAACAAAAGTAACAAGTTTATTAGAAAGGGATTTTTTTCCTCCCACCTCCCATTTCTACTGTGATCTCTGCCTTCCCCCAACCCTCTCCCTTTTTGTACTGTGGAAAAAATCGATTAAGCTCTCTAGTGTACATATTGCTGCAAGACTCATTCTCTTCCTGGAGATTTCTTCAGCTGTCAGGAGACACTTGTCCCCTTTGCTAGCATTGTTGGAGTGGCCTGCTAGGCTAAAGGGGTGGGGAAAAGGGGGTTAGAGCCCAGCAGATGCCTTTTTTGTCAAAGACAAAAGACCCCCTGCCATCCTCTCCACTTTTCAGCACTTTCATCCACATTGGATCAAAGTGGTATTCTGCATATGAAAGGAACCTGGCATTATGCGCCTCAAATTAGCCTATCGCCATCCCGCTAGCCTCCAAGTCTTCCCAACAAAAGCGCTCACATCTGTTCCATCATTTGCCTCATCTTCTGTTTTTTTTTCTCTCCGTTCTCACTTTTTGAGGCCATTCAACCCCTTGAATTATAGTCTGGGGGAGCATCTTCCTTGCTCTGGGATCGTTCAGCCGGACAATTTGCTTTTAATTGTTTTAAGGAATCATGGGCTGCTTTTGGGCCCTTCCCAGCAAATAACTGCATCTATTACGGCTTCCATTCAACTTCTTGAGCCAATTCTTTCCCTCTTCCTTCCCCTTCTCAAAACAGTGTTTCTCTCCTTGCTCTTCACCTGGAGGAGACCATTGCTCCTCTGGGCCAGCAAACACTACTGCCCCAAATCAAAGTGAGCCTCAAATCAAAGGCATCATGACTATGAAAGTCAATAATCCTCCTTTGTCATGCTAATGCTCCAGCAGGCCAAGTGCTGAGAAGAAAGCGGGATTCCTTGCTCCAATGTGACGCAGCTCCTTAGGTGTCTGTTGACCACGTCTCAGCTGCCTTTGAGGCAGGAAGTTGGGACTGGCCTTCTGAAAACCTGGTAACCTGAACCCACCTGCCATGAGGAGCCCTGCAAACACAACCATGCACACATAGGCAGAAGAAGTCTAATTTTGGCAGGAGCTAAGGATACCAATAGGATATTTAACCCACCATGTGCAGCCTTCAGAGGAGCCCAAGTCACTTTCAGGACTGTTGCCCCAGATGAGATGCTCCATGTGGCCCCTACAACAAGTTTTTTAAAGAGCAGCAAAAAAGGAAGCAAATTCCCATCCATGGACCACTTTTGTGAGAAAGATTGGATTCAGTTGACTAGAAGAGACAGGTTATCTGAGGGACTCATTCAGAGGGCAAGAGACGAACAGTACAAGTCACTGAAACAAAAGGAAATGGAAACTATTCTAGGTTACCTATGAGCTACAAGTTTGTTATGGGCTTGGGGTTTTTTATGGCTTTTGTTCTCAAAAGTCAGTATGGTAAGCAGAGGGAACATCTCTTCTCTAGCACTATTATCCAAGGTGCTTAGAGACGACACTCTCTTTGCCTCAAATCAGACACACAGATGCTGGCAGAGGTAATGGCAGTGAATAATTTGGTCTTTGGTCTGCTGACAACAAACTCACCCTGGCACATCTGGTGCCAGATCCTTGCAGTGTGCCTTTCCAAAAACGAACAAAAAGACACTCTGAAGTTTTTGGGTGTTAACTGAGATTTATATGGGAATACGCAAGCCAACCCTTCTCCAGCTAGGAGCTGTAAAAACAAGGGACTTCTCATAATTTATCAGGCACTTTTGAAGCAGTGAGTCATCTCCTCTTGATGCAGGAGGATGGCAGATAGTGCTGAATCAGAGGAACACTGCTTACAGCACTGCTGGAAGAAGTGCAATTCATTGGCTTGTTAACAGAGTGCATTAATACACTTAATAATAATTAATATTAATTAATTAATACACTCAGCCTTTTGTCTGAGTAATTTACACCAATTTACAGGCTTCTATGTTTCCACTGACATAGGAGAAATAAACGTCCCACTATGTGCTGAATGTGGAATAAGGCCAGCAGTGGAATAGATTGTCCCCTTTTCACAGGACACCCCCATGACCTTGCTGGGATTTACTCCCATCTTTCTACAGGGCTAATAGTGTGTCTATGAACCTGCTGCTGCACCCCTGAGAGTTCTCCACCTAAGTGCTCACTGGGCTTCCTCCTTGTGCTGCAGG
>NW_010528312.1:22333-42954 GCF_000687285.1 Phaethon lepturus | reverse complement strand
AGCTTTTGTGAGGTTCATCTTTGTGCTGAAAATCTTCACTCTGTGCTGGAACAATTTCCTGGTGATTCATGTTTGCATGTTACTAGAGAAGGATTACACTTTTTTAACTCCATCTTTGCTAAGGATTTTGTAGCAAAGTTTGGTTTTAAAACCTTCACAAATCAAACATTCATCAGGTACATTTTTACCTCATCAAACAGAACTAGGGACTAGCCCTTTGCATAAATTTCAGGTGTCCACGGGCTGACTCAAAGTTCAAAGCAAAAAACCAGACTTTCAACACATTACACTTAGAACACCTGCCTGTCTCCTACTCAGCATTTCTTTATTTAGCAATGTCCAGCTTGTTTTGTATTAGCATTGCCATGTAGGTCCTAAACTCAGGTCAGGATCAGACTTGGCAACAATTAACCAAATGAAAAAGAATTACTAGCAATCCAGATTTCTCTTAGGGTATGCCCACTTTCCAATTTACAGGACTGTTTAACCAGTATGTTAGTAGTCAGGGTTTCTTTCTTTTGCATAATTATTTATTTTACAAGACACTTGACACAGACATCTCAAAATTGTATGAAAAGAATAACACAGTTGCAAAGCAAAAAATCTGGAACTAGGGCAGAGACTGGCTATACTTTTAAAATTCAACACTTGAAATTATTGTTTTGTTTTGTTTTAAAAAAAACACATTCTACTAAACTAGGAGTTGCTTTAATCTACCTTCTCTTTCTTCTTTTCCACTGGATACTCTTAAATTTAGTGGAAGCAAACTGAAATACTAAGGTTAATAGAGGGAACTTTTTTTTTAAACTTTTAAACAACTTTACAGGAAAACTCCCTTAGAAAGGAAACAATTTGGCTTTCCAAACTGTAGAAATTATGTAAAAATTGTAGAAATTATGAAGACGTCACTGTGTCTGCAACTGTAAGGAGTAAGCTAGTAACACAGCCAAAGCCCAACCTATCTCCACAGCTTCAAGGACAACATTTAGCAGTACTTTTTATCTTTCTAAAACACAATCAATGAAACTAAACAAACTTGGTATTGATGACCTGGGATTTGGCCTCCAGTTTTCTTTCACTCAACCACAGATGCTCTTTGGAGTGCTGCTAGATGAAAGAAAAAGTCTTACAGGTCCCCTCTTGCCTGCATTGATTTATTTTTTCATTTGTCCCTTCTAGCACAGGCTGTGCATAGTTTAGGACTAAACTTGACAGAGGTTTGGAATATTGCTAGAAGTGGCAGGTCTTACAGGTGCAGAATACTGAAACAACTCTCACCAGTTCTTGTGCACCTTTTTTGGTGGAATGGCATAATTCAGAAAATAAACTTTTCATTGGCTTAAGTGTTTCCCACTCTTTCAGTAAAATTGATGACCATACTTGCATAATTCATGTAAGCATGAGCAAATAAAGACTATAAAGTTAACAGAGTAAACAATCTAGTCTTGCAGTGTGACAAACAAGCTCAGAGAGTTTTCATATGCCTTCCGGTAACCATGCAACGAGATACTTTGGATCTTCTTGAAGTTCTGCCAGCTGGGAAAGCATGTTCTGTATAAAACACTCAGCACTGATAAACATTTTTCCACTGAACAGAACGATTAGGCCAGGACTCTGGCTGCTGCTAGAAACAGAACAACAACTTTGAACCAGTGTCTACCTGAAAAGCAACTTGGAGCATCTTTAAGAGAAGCTTCTGGCTTCCAAATGGAGAACAGCAGAGCAAGATGACCTTTTCAAGGTAGAGGGTTGAAAGGGAGATTTTATATTAGTGGTAGACTTGCCAAGAAAAACCTCAATAAAAACCACTGAAATGGTCCTAGCTGGTTTCAGGCAGATCAGAGGCTGGAAGTTCTCAATGCAAGTGCTTTCCAAGAGCAATACCTGACAAAATTTTCACATAGTGAAACACAGGCCTAAAGCTGTGCTCTTCATAGTAACTGTGAACTGAGCCACATAGAAAAAATAGTGTATTCCAAGGTTGGGTGGGAATTTACAAGCCACCAGCTGTGCTATGCAAACCCGCTGAGAGGGTGTTCTTGGAATGAACCAGCTGGCTCCACTGCCAGACGGCACCTCCCCTCACCTCCCTGGCTGTCCACATTAGGACGTGACTAGTGGTTCCACTTTAGCCAACACACCAAGCTGCCTTTGTGGAAAAATCTAAAATACTCTGATTTTCAGACCCATGAAAACCCACCTGCTGCCAATGCAATCAGGGAATGGCTGGGCATTTGGCACTTCTGAAAGATAGGCTGTTTATTGTTAAAAAGTATTTGGGTTTTTTGTGTTGGATTGGGGTTTTTTTCCTCTCAGTTTTGTCCTTGAAAGGGATTGCTGCATGCCAACAAGGACCTCTAAGGAATTTTAAGTGACTGTCTAAGTTAAACTGATTTGCAAGAAATCTCACAGATAAGTTAAGCTATAGCTCTCAAAATATGGAAGATTTTAACCTGTGGACTTCTGTGCCAGTTTCAATGCATCCAAAGCCAGAAGAAAGGATTCTTATTTCCCCTGCTAATCCCAAGACTTATCTGCTGTACAACAGGCCTTTATTATTTTCCTTCGCTTGCTGGCTACATGTCAAAAAAAGATGTTATATCTCCAAAAATTAACCACGGTCCATCAAAATATTAAGTCAAAAGGATGTTAGCTCAAATTGGATCCCAGTAGCTTTGTAATAGGTATCTACCAACACTGTCACTTGGAATAGATCAGAACAAAAAGCGTCACAGAAAAATTATCCGAAGATTCTGTCAAGAGAAAGCCCTGGAGTATCCCTGAATTCATACCCTTCAGACCAACTGAACGGAGATTTCTTAATCACCTCAGTGAACAGGGTAGACAGCAGACCCAACAATGAGCTAACCTGGTCTTCTGTAGCCCTTTTGAGCCCTAGATATTCAAACACTTTGCTAAAGGCCAGGGCAGGTCACGTTCCCCACAGCAGTTCCAGCACATGGTAACACACACTCACTGTCAGGGTAAGTATCCTGAATAAACATTTCCTCAAGGACCCCTGAGACAAGCAGAGGTATCTGCCAAGAGCTCATCATTTTCACAAAGTCACCAGGATTACGAAAGTCTGACTGTTAAGATTAAAATAGCCTAAGATAAGTAGGAAGGCTCTGGGGTGTGATGAAATGTAGTAAAATAAGAACAAAGCATGGCAAGATTTATCTCATGGGCATGTTATACTTTAGCCTTGGAAGGGAACACCTGGGTAGTTTTCCTGGGCTAGGGAGGGCAATGCTTTTTCAGAAGTTACGTACAAAAGCTGCAGTGCAACTGGTCGCAACTCAACCAGCAACTCCATGTATGGAAAAATGCAAGAATATATTGGCTTAAGCTCTGTAAAACTTTCAACACCAAAGCAAAAAGGACAACAGAGATTTCCTGTTCAAAACATGTTGTACTTATTATGTTGTTAAACACACTTGGTGTTGCAAAGCAAATTCACATCAAAAAATTCACATCATTTCATTGGGGAACCTTACAAGGAAAAATCTGTTTATGACAGATAAAACAAGGCCCTCAGAACAGCATTTCAAACTCTCATATAAATCCAAAAAACTTGAAATGAAGTCAAACCTCCAGAACCTGATGAGCAATTTGGAATTAATGCAAAAAGGAAATTTAAGTTTCCCAAAGGGTTTCAGAAGCCCCTGGGAAGTTTTGCACATCAACCCCACTGTGATCTCTGTGAGCCCAGTGGAAATCTATAAACTACTGCGGGTACACACATGAATTCCAAGGATAGAGGATATTAAAGCCTTTTGTCATGTGCATGCACACTACTGTCCAAAACATTCAGTCCTAACCAACTACAGTCTTCCAGCTGAGCCGGGCTGCAAATTAAGTGTAACACTCTCACCAGTATCTCAATTCTTTGTTTCTACTCTCCTTCTTGCACTCAGAAATAGGATTTCACACTATATGAGCACATTGAGCTGGTTCTGATACACCGGCTGAAGCCCCTCCTCCTACTGCACAAACCTGAGCTTTACATCAATTCTCATCCTTTACCCTTCCAAGCACCCTCTTCCAGACTTAGTCTTCCCCTTCTGCTTTTTTGTGTGCGACCTGCTGGCACTCAACTTGATTACGTGACTATCCAAATAAGCTCCAGCGTCAGTGAATGTGCCCTTGGTGGGCTGGAGACCTGACAAACTCAGCCAGAACTCACTCAATTCAACACTCCCAGTTTTTTGCTGCTCTGAAGGTGGGGAAGAGAAGGGTAAAATCCATTCCTGACAGTCACATGCTCAGTGCTAGACCTCATATGCTAACTGCCATGACATTTGCTTTTTATAATCAGGCTGTTCATACCCCCAAGACTCAATGGCAATAGGTGTCAATGTTTCAAGCATCAAATTCGAGTTGCAATGGTGACGTATCAGATCCTTCTAACATGACAGTATTGATGCTCTGCCAGGTGACAAGAAGCACTGAGGAAGGAAGTGCATCCACACCCATCCTTAAGTGGTGAGAGTGAGATCCAAGGGAGACAACTCACTCTCTTGGGATGTCCTCTGGTCAGCATCAAAGCTTAGTACCAAACCCAGAACACCAAACTTTTGCAGCATCTACTGCACAATCCCTTCCAGGAGCCCTTTCAGATGAAGCGGACAGCACTGCTACCTGACAAGTCTAATGCTACCTGCTTGTCTAACATGCACACCAGGAAACTCTGAGTTTACAAACATAAAAACAGCAGCATCACTGGCTAAGAGGTGCAAACCTGAGTCATACACCAGGCTCACAGCTAGTGTCTCCAATTGCATATACATTCCTAAACATTTCAAATCAAGTAAAATAAAACTTGACGGCTGTACACCCTGGCAAATAACTCCCTTGTTCCCTATCCTTGTCTATGGAAACTGACAAGTCATCCCATCCCTGGGACACAGGACTTCTCACAGGTTCTCTTTTTGCAAGAAAGATAATCAAATAAATGTACATCCAAAACACAATTCCCTTTTGCTATCTCTGCTAGAGACATCCAGCCTCTGCTGGGAATATAAGACCCCTCTGCAGAGGCCCTTAAAAATATTATTAGCACCTTTATTTTGCATCCAGGAAGGAACATACGGACATTTTTACTTACACTCCAGTTAATCCAGCCCCACGTTTCCAGTTTACTCAGCGATCACATAATTCTTCTCCAGAGGCCATCAAAGTTTTGTCAGCACAATCTTTTATCTTGAATGGCCTCATGATACTCAAAAGCCACTGGGCCAACCCTCAGTACATTGTATCAAGGATGTCCTTGGTGCAGTGCAGTGTTTATTTGAATTGTGGCCAGACAGACCAGTCATCCAAGGACCTCAGATGATGGCCCATGAAGTGACCGCACATTTTAGAAGCCATCATCAAAAAACAGACCCAATCAATCATGAAATAAAAATAATTAACACTTTAAGCCTAGCATAATTTTTTTCTACTGATGGAACCGTTGCAACAGCAGCACTGTACAAGACGGCCTGCAATTCTCCACTAACAGAAAAGGCTAATTCAATTTCATTTTAAAATAGCTAAAAAACACTGCTTGATATAAATGCTGCCATATTTAACCTTTTGCTACATTTCAAAATGGTTTTAATCAAAACCTTCTGCTTAACAATTTCCAAGGACATGCTTTTATCATGTTAAAGGCTGTTACTACATTTGCCTAGTCCCTTTTTCTTAGATCTCACTTGTTCTCCATGAATGTTCAAAAAAGCTGGCTAGCAGTTTATGGTATCCTGTGATAGTTCCTTTAGAAGCCATGGTCTGTAGCAGCACTAGTTTTTAACTAAGCTTGCTTCAGCCTTTCTGCCATACTCAGATACTCCAAAGCCTTCTTTGATGAGCTTCTCTCTTTATTTTCCTTTCCTACCTCCACAGCTTTTGCTCCCCCTGCTCCAAAATGGTGCAATTAATTTTTCTCCGTCACAAGAGATTTTGCACCAGTGCAGATCTCCTGGTGGAGAGTTCTCAAAAAATATGGCCACCAAAAAAATATATTTTTAAAAAATTCTTGCTTCTACCCACTCCATTTTCTTATCACACTCATTGGACTGCACGGCTTTATCTACGCTAGAAGCAAATTCTTCATTTAAGAAGTCAAGTAAAAAGTGCTGGATTCAAATAAGCATAAATCTGTACAGTCAATTTCCTTCATTTGGAAGGCAACATAAGTAACAAAGCATCAGCTGCAAGAATAACTGTTTTGGTTAAAACCAGAAAGTCCTCTGAAACTTTCCCCTGGTTTTGAGTGGCAGCTAGACATTCACAGGCTACTCAAGGGGGGCAGAAGTAGGCAGTAGAAGACCCAAGTCTGCTTCTGTAAAGTTTTTTTACAGTCTTTTAAATCCCTAGTTGCTGACACAAGTAAATACCTCTGCTTTTGTCAAGAGGACCTTCACCCTTAGTCCTGTTCTCTTTAGAAACCCTGTAATGGAGAATGAGGTGTCTTTCAAAGGTGTTGGCCATCACTACAGCTAACACACAAAAGAAGCCTTTGCAGAAAGCACACACTCTAGAGGAGGAAAAAAAAACCAAACAGCCCAAATGCTACAGTCAGGTTCCCTTTTCACAAAGAGTGACTGGACAGATGCACCAAGCCTGCTGAAACACCTCACCAGAACTACCAGGAATTTAGACCATCAGCTGACTGCTGGCACTAACGCTTCTCACTGCAAAGCTCCTCCTCCTCCTCTACAAATGTGAAATATCACCACCTCAGACACACTGCTACAGCTGTTTAGGATAGACAAAACACTTGCTGCTCTTCTTTCCATACAGCAACGCATGCCAAACACAGACTTTACTAGAATGCACGTACCATCCTGTGCTACTAGCCACGGCTGTACCACGGCTTGGGGAGTCCGTAGTCACACACAGCTTTTGATCTGTGCAGTACTGCAGAAAGTCAAATCCTGTGATCCAGGATCACTGCACAAACTAGTAGAGCTGAGTGCACTGAAACATGACCACCTTTCCACATCTCGTTTTATTCTTGATCTGTTCTAACACTACTTAATGAGTATTTCCTATCCAGCAAAAGCTTATGGGATTTACTACATTAACAGAATGAATGTGTAATTACAATTCATTTGCAACTTTTCTGACAAATTTCAGTCTCTAGTCTATCACATCTCTTGAGCTTCCAAACAAAAAAGGCACTGAAATCAAAGGACTTTTCACACTTACAAACAGGCAATATGTTTAAGCAAGTTAATTCATAAGGTCTTCCTAAGACAGAGGCTCTCACTGCAAACTGAATATGTCTTTCTGTAATAGGCTAAGGAGCTCAAAATAACAAAATTGATTGTGAACCCCGGCCATTCTATCTCAGTACATGAAGATTTATTATGGCAAATATATTTTGGGCATTTGTTATTGTTGTTTTTAATGCTATGGTCAAAAAAGTCCTCAGAACTTCTTTGGAAGCAGCAATATTTCACAACAATTTCAGTAAAATGAAAGAATAATCTCAGATGGATCAAACAAAAATATGGGATGAAAAAATCAAAATCAATATACAAATAAACATGAGAAATTATTGGGAAGGTAGCCATACTATCACACAGGATCTGTGGGTGGCAGAGATTTGTTCTGCTGTGACAGAAACAAATTCAAAGTCCAGAGGAAAAAAAGAAGACTGTTCAGAGGTTTGGAAACCTAAGCTACAAGAAAGGATGAAGAAACTGGCTTTATTAATTTAGAAAAAGCAAGCCCGAGGAAGGACACAGGAGTCACCACAGTTCACCTGGCCTACAAAGGTGGTTAACAAAGGAAAAGGCCATCCAGTTTTGGTCCATAGCTTGGGCATGACAAGAAGGCATCAGTTCATCTTGCAACAGCAAGTTTTTTAGGTACAGGGGGAAGCTAAGATAGGAAGGAATGAAGCAGGGATGGATTCTCCAGGGTACGGTCTCCACCACTGGATTTAAGACACCATTAGCCTCATTTCCCAGGCATCATCCTGGTGTATTTCTCCTGCCTTGGTACAAGATGGTGAATTACGTTTCTGCAGCTTCAGCAAGTCCTTTTAGCTGTCATAAGCAAATGCTCACATGCTACAAGTAACTTCTTCTTCAAGGAAGAAGACAGTAACTGGAGCCAGAGAGACACACTGCTGTTAGGGAAGGCTGAGAGAAAAGCCTGGATGCAGAGCACACCCGGTCCTCCAGCCACCAAGCTCTCACCACACCTGTGGGCCACTCAAATAGTTTCCTTGATAGCCATGAGGTTAAGGCTCCTGGCTAGCTCCTGTCTTTAGGGCCCAATGCACAGGGGATGCCTTGATGTGGACCACGAATGTTTTCTACTGTACATTTCTGTGTTGCAATGTATGTGTGATAGTTTTTCAGCCTTTGACCTCTAAACCATCATCTGCTTACCATCCTCCTCAGGCTATATTCTTAAGGAAAGGATGCTTAAAAAATGGCTTATTTCAGACAGTAGACTAAGTAAAATACTAGGTATTACCTGTGTCCAGCTAACCAAAGGTAAAAAAGAAAGCAAGCTCTATTTTTATAAACTGTATTAGAAAGCAGATACAAGAACAAGCAAGGTGCCTTAAATTAGCATTTCCTACTATAGGAGTATCAACTGAATCGTTCAAGTCCATCTCAGTTTTAAACTGACATAATACTTGTGGATTTTTTCTTTTCAAAATGTTTGCTGCCTTATTTTCCCAGTTATCTCTGCCACACTCTCCATCTTCTAGGCCTAGCTACTTTGCCCAGAACTTTCTTGTTTCAAGTAATACCAGAATACTGGATCTTTCCAGTACTGCAAAACCAAGCACTGAAATGAAGCCAACAGTCATACTAACTGACAGGTTGTTCCAATCTCTAGTCTTTTTTTGTGTATTTGTGTATTTTAAAAGTTCCACATGCTGCTGTAATACGAAACTGAAATTGGCTAAGAACCGAATATTGTATGCACAGTAATTAATTAAGAGCTATCTATTATGGGGGAAATAAATGCAGGCAGGCAGAAAGTCATTGTCCATTTTCTGAGAGGTCAGGCTATGGAAAAAATACCATTTACCATTTCTGTGGTAAATACCTTAAACTTGGTAAACCCACAAGGTCTGAAATGTTTCCGTTTGTTACAGGACATAACAATTTCATCTTGGAGATTGTCTACATAGAGGTGGTTAGCACTTTCTCTGGATCATGACACCTGATCACAATGATATCCACATCATATGAGCTCAGTACCCACAGAAGCAAGCAATCTGCAAACCAACGCAGTCTGGAATTTTAATAACTGCCAACTGCAGGCAGTTAATTGGTCCTTCAATTTCAATTTCATTAAAATAATGAAATAAATCACTTTATTTATAAATCTACTTAACTATTAAGTGTCATTGTTAAATTAGCTGTTAATTTAGTTACTGAAGAGAAACCATTCATGCATACTCACAGAGCTCACAGGCCATTCAACTTGTTCCTCTAGCACTGACAGATTCACAACGTATTTCTAGCAACCAGAAAAGGTTGCTGAAGCCAAGGGACTGCATAGGTCTCTACCACACTTGGATCCCATCCATAAGTCTTTACAGCTGAGGAAAAGAGGTGAAAAATGCAAGTCTCACAAGAAAAATTAAACCTGCCAAAACAGCAAGCAAACAGGTGCTCTGGAAAATGCTGGGCAGAGGGAATTCAATGCTATTAGAGTAGCAGAACAAACCCAGGAAGTCAGCTCAAGGCATATGCAGCCAGCTCTCTAAAAGTCATCCTGAGGTTTTTCAAAATTGGTTCTCCAAAGTCAACCTATGTTTAAGTTTCTGTGTATAAAGAGACTGCATTTCAAAAATCCTGTGCAAGTCAAATCACTGGGAGTCATTAGCTATACAACAAAATTTTACTTTTACAAACAAATATAGTGGGATAACAATTTTAAAATGAGTCATTTTGGAGCTACCAAAAGGATTTTCAGCTAAGTCAAACTCTCCAATTCTTATAAAATTGAGATGACAGCCATACACTGCAATTCAAAACAGATCTTTCAACAGGCTGGAAAATTCTAATGAAAAAAGAAACCTTTCCCCACACACTTTTACTTGTAACATTAAAAGCTATAGCTGAGAAAATATGATTACTTGGCCTGGGACTATGAACAATCCAGTGGGGAGCAAGAATAAACATCAGCTACCAGAACTGTGCTGAAGGACCATTTAAGCTACAAAACTCAAGGACATGGCTCATCTTCTCCAATTCAGGATCCCTCATGTTTTATTTCCTCTAAGAACATTGCTACATCCTAACAAAAAGTGTGAACTCTCTGTACAAAAGGTTCAAATTTCCCTTGATCTGAGTTACACCAAGCCCACGTTTTCAAGAAGCCAAAAAAAGCCCAAACCACCCAGGACCACTGGAAGATGTTTGTTTGCAGCTGTCTTTGTCTATCGTGCTGTCTCTGCTGTAAGCATGATCCATGGAAAAGCACCTGGAAAGCAAGCCATGACCTTCACCTCTGCTCTAGGCCAAAAAGTGTGCTGATGCTTTTCCTTTGCATCGTTGTAACATAGCAACACATTTGAGCGCAAAGCCAAACCAACAAGAAGCAAAGAGTTTTCTAACCCCAGGAAATATGAGCAGATACATTGCACTTTCCTAGCAGTGGGAAAAATCACTTGTTCACATCTCCATCTGCAGTGACGCTGATGATGGGTCTGTCACAACACAGGCAAAGTAACTGTGAGAAGATTCAGACCTAACATCCTCTTACAAACTGTGTCACTGAAAAGAACAAGGGCACTTTAAATAGCTCCTTCAAAATCCCATACTATTCAGATTTTAGTCTACCACAGAGAGCCCTAATGAGCAAAGATTCTTAGATGCAGACAGAAGACGTAGGAGTCCAAATCCCATTAAGACTAATAGGACTTGTTCTTCTAATCCACTTAGCACTTTCCAAAATCTGCTTCAGCCAACACATATTTGCTTATCTGGCAATCATCACATCCAGGAGGAAAGGGTGTGTTTTGCTTTCACACTGCAAGAAACCGATAGGAAAATGTACAGGAATTTCAGAAGCACATACTATTTACTTCTCAGGTGACTTCTGCACTGATTTGCCAGCCGGCATTCAGCACACGTTGTCACATGCTCCTCTCCAGCTTTGCATCTGCTACAGCACCAGCAGTCACCAGGCATCACTCCCTGCACTAAGCACAAGCCCATCAACATGGCCCATAGGCTGGAACTAAAAGTTACCATGACCCAGTGTCACTCATTTAACCATGGGAGACAAAGCACTTGGGAACATTAAGTTCAGGCCATATAGAAGCACCTGCCAGAACCTCCCCCAGCTTTCACAGTTGAAGGGACTTACCCTCCTGTTATTTTTCAACATGCCCATTTGTGACAGAACTGTGAAATACTGTTCCAGTCTCCAAAATAATTCAATTTGCCCTGATCAGAGCCCCAAATATAGAGAAATCCTGAAACATCACCTACCTGCCCCGCCCTAGAAATATGTTAGAGTCACTCTGCTGCAGCACTATGCTCTGAAGTAATTATGTTTTAGAATATAATCTTCTCAAACATGACAATCTAATTCCTGCTAAAGGAACAGAGATCTATTAAGAAGCAAAACACAATAAATACATGCTATAGCTGGGTCTCTGCAAAGCTAGGCCACTGTCAATCCTAATAAAACCTGTCCTAAAATTAAAACAACATAAATTAACAAAATTCACCTTCACTAAACCATTTATTGGGAAAACATTTTTTAAAATAGAAAAGATCACAAACAAAACCAGCATCACCTGAGGTTAACAGACACATTAATAGAGTAGTGGAGAGAGTAAAAAAAACAACCTTATTCTGGTATTTCCTAGACAATTATTTGGTTGTTGCTTACAGATTTTTTACCCATCTGCAAAAGCACATCTGTTGTAATCCTGATGCATGTTTTCTACTTTTTGCCATTCCAAAAAGACATTCTTTGCTCCTGAAAGAAAACATTTGAAATCATAGCTTCGCTGCATGTGAAAAATATAGACTTACTGGGAGGGGGGCTAAATCTGCCTTCTTCCAAGCAGTCAGGTTACCTCACAAGTCTCCTCAGCTGGCCTTGCAGTAACAACCCCACTTCCACCTCTCTAAAAGGCTACTGAAATACTCAGGAAACTGGATTCTCAAGCTAGGAAAGGATCAGCTTCTCAGGAGTCCTTAAAAAAATTGAACCTAGAGTGTGACTAAAGCATGTGGACAAGCTATACCCGTTTTGAAAGCCAACAGCAGAAGCAGCATGCTACCACCCCCGCTGTTCCTGTGAACTCTTTTGCTATTGCTATTTCCAAGTACTGGAACAGTGTATTCATTGCAACATCTTCATAACAGCTTTGCACAGTACCATTAATCCTGATGTTATACAAGGAACAGAAGGCACAAGAGAGGCAGGAAGGCAGTGGCAGGACTGGGAGTTAAAGCCAGGTCCTCCTATTACAAGGTTTCAGCCTGGAGATACCAGCTTTTTTCCCCTCACATACCATGCAATTGCATCCTTCAAAGGAAAAGAATGCTTTTGCCAAAAAAACCCTCAAATAATAGTACTAGAAATTGCCTCTTGCAAGCCATCATCAAGGCTACATTTGACAGGTGTTTTTTTTCAAACTGACTCCTTGACATTTTTATAAAACTGTTGGTAGAAAAAGAGTCCAGCTCAAATCCTCAGAGCATAGTCAAAGCCCTCTGCAGAACTGCCAATGAGGAATTACAGTGCTGCCACAGAGCTGGCCCAGAAAACAGGCACAGGTGAGATGTAGAGGGCACTACACCACACTGACATCCTGAACAAAATCTATGGAGGTCCACAGGAGCATGATAGCATCTCCTTCCCCTCTAGCACACAGGACCTGTTGGCAGAAGCTTGCTTCCGGCCACCACTTGCAAATAAGACTCTCCATATCCTTCTCACAATTACCAAAGCCTGCCTCTACTTGAGCCTTTTTCTTGCAAGCTCTGCTTGATATCCTTGTATACACATCCTCTGGGCTCAGCCTCCTTTCATTTTTATCTGGTGGCAACTCTCTGGGATGTGTCAGAACTAATCACTGTGAGGAGACAAACACAGAGAGAGGTAAGGGAGAAAAGACCACACAACCAGGTGTCCTGACACCTGCAGTATATGTTTGGAACATCTGATCCCTCCTCTCCCACTCAACATAACCCAGTAATACAACAGCATAGATGCTCTGTGGTCTTCTCTTTTCAAGGGAAGATGCATTTTGCATAGGTAGGACACTTGCAAAACATGCTACACTTGCAGCATGGGGCCCAGGACAGCCTAGATTGTATGTCAACAATTAAGCTGGATATATCAACATGCTGTTCCTCTGAACCTATTACAGTGAGCTAATTATCCAATAGCATTTGTTACACTCCGATTCGCATGGGACTGCATCTCATTCAAGTTTCCCTCCCATCTAAACCAGCACAAGACACTAGACAGGCCTCACCTGGATGCACCAGCTGTGCTATCAGCTCACCTGCTGATGGGAGTTCAAAGCCTACTTGCTGCTTTTATGCAACCACATTGCATCCCAGCTGCCTAGTGAAATGCTACACTGCTTGCCTTCAGCAGACAAAGTAAAAGCAAGAAAACAGTGACCTTAAAGGATATTAAAATGTCTTCCACGTTTAGTAAGAGGCCAACACTTACTTAATCCAGCTGAGCTGATTCACATGCTTTGACCTGTTTGAACAGGTAACGCTTTATCAGCAGGTCCAGATCAGCAGTCACAAAAATTACATAACAAGGAAGACAGCTGAATGGAAACTCTTCTCTTGCAGATGCAGTCCCAAACCAGCCCCTTTTCCTGGGCTGGTTTTTCACTTCTAGTGAAGTTTTCTACTTCCAGTTTGAAAGAATAATGGAGGCAACTGAAGAAGGGCTCAGTCTGTTACAAACCTCGTTCTCCTGCAAAAGATGTGATGATCTACTTTAACGGTACAACACTGATCAGAGTATATATGGCTCTTCCTCTCATTCCTTCTTCCTTCCTTGCTCCTGACCACGTTTTCTTGTACGCATTTTCCACCATGCTGTCTCTGTCACCACTGGACCCTTCTCTGGTTTGTAAGCCACTGAAGTGTGTCTCTTTAAAAGAGCAGCAACAGGCCTGGATGGTTGCAAGGTTTTCTGAGTAATCCAATCCCTAGATTTGGGAATGGCAAGCCAGCAAGAACTTCAAAGCTGTGACTGCTAGACTATCCAGCAACCTAGTGGTACGCTGCATGCCACAGTTGTCTGCTGCACCCACGTACTGTCTTCTCTCTGTGACCTCCTCTCAGAAGTTCTCCTCTGGCTAAAATATCCAGGACATGTTTTGTACCTCCAAACCCAGAGTGCCTTTAATATGTGGCTCTGGAACGTTACCTGTTCCTGACTTGCTAATGTAGGCTAGCTTCCCCGAGTTCTCATTAGGCAGTGAAACAAAGCAACTCTTTCATCTCTGTGCCTGCCTGGTCAGCACCTTCTCTGTGCTATCCAAATTCAGCAGATTAGCTATAACACATTCACTATCCCTCAGCAATAACATACCTCTAGCTCAATAAGTCTATGCTTTGTGAAGCATAGTGTGAAAGTGTGAAAGAAAAACTATGCCTCTGATAACCAGAAACTGGGACATCACGTAGGGGGATGTACATTTACTCATGTTGTGGTTTTTTATGCTCATTCCCTAAGTATCCCATGGGTGAAATCTACCTGGAACCATGACTCCTAATTTTTATAGGTAAGCAGTGAATGCAAAGCTGTCATTAAAGAGTCAGGCTGAGCTGGGATAGTGGGAACTGCTATGTCACTCTCTGTCCAGGAATTTCATGTTTCACCGCTCCCTGGAAAGAACGTAAGTGAATAAAATTTGCCTTGTTGCACAATTTGCAGTTGTAAACACTCCTAGTCCAGGAGAGGGGAACTGATCTGCAAAGCAGAACAGGAGCATCCCCTGCCAATTCCAATTACATGGAGTGCAGAACTGCATGTCAAGTTCAGCAGAGTCCACAGAGTAGCAGGCCACAAATCAGGGACAGCCAGACAGGTTGTTTCAGCAGAAAAGAAGAGAATGAAAAGGTGAGAAAGACTTCCACCAACTACATGGTAAGAGGACTCTCTGCTGTCACAGGCCACACTGCTAATAACTATGATGCAATGCTAGGCAGTCTTTGGCACACTTCTCCAGCCAGCTTGCTGTACAGCATTATAATCTTGCACTCAAATACAAACTATAATGGGCTACCCCTGTATCCGTTTCTGCTGTATGCCCCATCCCTGTCTCTCAACACCACAATCAGACTGCTTCTTCCTAACACAACCCTCTCTTGATGCACTGAATCTACAAAGCCCTGTCTAGCTATACAAATTATCACAGGGAGCCATTGGCTAGCAAAACCACCTGGTGTCCCCACTATCTCACTAGGACAAGTTGTGAGGCTCTCCACGGGGTCCCTCAAAAGACCTGGGCATCTGAAAACCTTAAGGGATATATCAAGAAAGAGTGATCATCAAGCACCTCTTTCATAAGCTGAAAAACAGATAAAAACAGTATGAGCAGATATGCACAAAGTGTAAACACTTAAGAGCAACCAGGCGTCTACAGGACATGCTAAGTGACTGCCACTGGCATAGCCTGGAGAGGTAGAGGGGAAAGCAGTGATGCCAGAACTAGCAGCTGGTCTCTTGTGCCATTTTCCTTGCACACTCTCTCACTTACTCAATGACTCTGCAATCCCTCTGAGGCTTAGCAGTGTCTGTCCTTAAGGAATTTGACTTCGGCCTTTGCCACTCCTGCACCAACCGTTTCACAACCCGTCTTCCCATGGCTGCTCAAGCTGTGCAGTTTTGAAGCCTAACCTAGCAGTCCCTTCGCTGTTTGACTCCTGCTGGGACAGAGCTGTTTCCTGCCACAGTTGTCACTCCTGAATAAATAAGATGGCATGTCACTGAAAATAAGATCATCTTCCTGGTAGGAGCTAAGGCTGAGAAATGGATTGGCTTCAGGCACCACTATCTGAGACCTAAAGACTTTACCTGATTTTCATTCCTGAGTATTAGTAACAAGATAGTACCTTAATTTTCCCCTGCCACTCTTTCTAGAAATCATAGCAGAGATAAGGGACAATTGCTTCTACCCAAATCAGTCTTAGGCAAGTGCAGTTTCTGCTCTCATTAAAAGTAAATGCAGCACAGCTTTCAGAAGGATGCTTTCCCAACAATATTAACTCTAAGCTATGAAAGCCCATCAATAAAATCCTCTGATGGAACCCCCTGTGGCCAAGATAAAGTTCTTGTTATCAGCTAACTAATCTGCAATTACTCTCCTCTAGGGACTGAAGTGGATGAAGGAAAACATCTTGGCCAGGGCAAATGCAATTAGAAACAGAGCAAGTTATCTACAGGATGTTTGAAAGTCCCACACAATACTTACAATACCTATGGTGAAGACTCATACATTGGTGGGTCTCCAGGTTTCCATTACATGACCTGTGGCTAGACCCTGGATGATAAATTGACTAGTTTCTAGGGGAGCCAGCCTGGATTAAGAAGCAGTGGGAACAGAAAACAAACTGGAGTTCAAGCAGACCAGACTCTGGCAGTGTAGAGGCAGACATCAGCAGAGATGCTGGGGCTGAAGAGGATCTTATGCAATCAGGTATGAGAACGCAGCTTCAAAGCAGATGTTCCTACTAATTCAGCAGTGCTGCAGCTCTGCCTGGCATGGGTGACATGATAAAGAAGGAATGAAGGAATGAAGGGAGGAAGGAAGGAAAGAAAGTGCTCTTTATCAAAAGCCTATAGACAGGTTCTGAACAGAAACACTGTGCTGTCCCCTGGGACAAAAAAGCAATGTGGACAAACTCTGGCTCATTGTAGAAGTCCCTGAGAAAGGTAGGTGAGCACTTAAACCAGCACCAGAGCAATTGCCTTGTTCCCAGCCTTGCAATAAGTTATGTTTTTGCTCCTTCTACCAGGTAGTTCCTAGGTGTCTGTGCAGCTCCCACCTCTGCAGACTCTGGAAAGCTCTTTCATTCTCTGTGGGTTGTATTGTCTATGTACAGCACAAGCCCTGGTGAACCCATTTCATCTGCTCATACCCTGCCCTCCATTTCTCAGCTGGAGGAAAGAGCATTCCTTTTTACCTCATGAGGGGCCATCAGTGAGTGGAAACCTAAGCCTTATTCCGCCCCTCCCCACATCCTCTTGACGCCTCCCTGCAGCTCTGGCTGTGCAACCTGCAGAGCGTGCAGATGTATGAATTCAGCCAGGAACGCAGTCCTGCCTGGAGGGAATTTTCTATTCCTGCCTGGAGGGAATTTTCTATGTGGTGTGTCATAAGGTTGTGGGAGACAGGCAGTTGGACTGGCAGGAATCTGAGCTTCCTTCTCAGTCATCTCCTGGCGGGTAGGACCATCACTTGGTACATGCATGCTGTGGGCAGGAGCACAGCAGGGAGACCTGCTGCCCCCAGCTCTGCACCCGTCTACTGGGACATCACACGTGCTTGCACATGATGCTGGAGGACAAAACCCCCAACAGACACTGGCTCCCAGGAGGCCTGTGGTGCTCCAGCACAAGAGCTGAAGCGTCTTGTAAAGCTGATGCCTGTCAGCCACCGGTCCTGGAAAGTTTGCTTAATGGTTGCTTTTGTTTTTAAACATGAAGCCTGCCAGAGGCCAAAGTGCTTGCTTGCTTTAAGTCAGTCCTCAGGCACTCCACCGGTTTGCATTAGACCTGTCAAACTGTCTTGGGAATAAATGTGTCTGTGTATTCCAGAAAAAAAGAAATAAAGGGAAAAAAACATGAAACTCTGGCCAAGTGTTGCTATTAAACTGGAAAAAGGAGCCAGGCGGGAATGCAGTTAAAAGTCAGTTCTAGCTCTGCCCCCTTGTGCTTACTCCAAAAAAGGGCATGAGCCCAGTATTTGGGGGCAAAAAAGGGAAAAAAAACCCAACAACCTACTCTGCTCACCCTTTGGAAGAGGATCAGGACTGAATTTCCCAATTCCTGTGTAGTTCAGAGGCAGAGGGGAAAGTAACAACAGCAGGATGCCAGGCCAGCCAGACCTGACTGAGAGTTTCTAGGAAACCAAGCCCTGGATGTGGGACGAAGTGCAGAATGACAGCCCAAGGCAGAAACTGGGAGTTAACTCAAATCCCCATCCCTTTGCCCCTCCCTTTCTCCTGCTGCAGATACACCTTGGCGGCTGGTGCTGTGCATACTGCAAAATAATATTTCATTTAGCTTCTGCATCAGCCACAAAGTCTGCCCTCATCCGTATTTATGTTAAGATGGGGATAGAGGAAGAAGAAGAAAATGCAAGCTAAGGGAAAGTAGAACTGAGTGTAGAGCATTTTTCTTAATGCTATGTCTAAGGCTCTTGACCACATAAGCTGGAGAAGGAATGAAGTTTTAGGGACAGCAGGGAAAAGTTGATTGACCTGAAAGAGCAGGAAGACAGGAAGGTCACTTGCAACCGTTTCCTAACGAGCTGAGATCATTTGGGCTGTTTCTAGCACATTCAGTCTCCATTCAAAACTGAGGCACTATATGCATGGGTACCCACATAAAGACTAAAAAGTGTGACTTGAGTGTGAAAAACCTGTATATTTATAATAAAATCAAGGAATCAATGCTGATTTGCAACCACTGAGCATTTGAACAAATAAGCAGTTTTCAGCCTGTAAGCCGGTGTGACTAAGGTATGTGACTACAGAACTGTACTCTACAATGTTACACTACAGAAATGTGTATAACATGCTTGATACAGGGAACTGATGCTTTCCCTGGGTGGGACACATCTCAGGAAGGCAGTGTGCAGGGAGGGATAAAAAGTGAAGGTCAGCCCCATCACCTGCACCAAGGAGCCGCTGTAAACTCAGTGTACACCAGCTATGTTTTCCAGGGAGAGGCACTCACCATGAGGCCAATGAGTCTCATGTTTATATAAAGAGATCTAACATGAGAATTTATTCCTGGGATTTTTCCCATTTCTTCTAAATGGACTGAAGCAGAAATCCACTGATGTCTGCAGGAGATCCTTTCCTGACTTACACAAGCTTTGTATCAAGAAACAGCAGCTGACTTCCCACAATATCCTTTAAGACAAGACTATCAGTACCTTTTCAATTTTCAGTCTACCTGCTTCACCCTTGGCCAACGTGGTCTGCACGCAGAGGGAGCTCTTTGCCAGGCTCTGAGCTTCACCAAGGCTAGTCACAGAGAAGGAAAAGGAAAATGGCACCACAGGCTAGGGCAGTTTCCCTGTAAAAACTTAGAACGGTTCTGAAACAGCTCACCTTCTCTCTGGCTACACAGGACACTCCAAGGACTGCCTAAGAGCTGCAGGACACCTTTTTCACAGTCTTTCCTAAGCCAAGCCTATTCTGGCTTGGGGGACACATTGTGGATTCAACACTCTGGCTTTACATCACAAGATCTCCCATCACACATGATGGCACTGGAAAAAGAAAACAATGCCTTCTCTCCAGGAATTCCCCCAGCAAGACCACGACTTCTGGAAGTTATGAAAGCATTACACTCCAGCAGCCACAGACAGTGAGATGCTATGCAGAAGACCCAGCTTCCCTAACCCACAACAGGGAATGGATATGTTCAAGACAGGTCTTCAAAACACCGTAGTGGCCTTGAAATGCTACCAGCCTGAAAACTGCCTGAGCCAGGCAATGCATTTGGCCTGGTTCCAAATACTCACTGAACATGGGGAGGACAGAAGAGATATCCCCACCTATCCAGGATGTTACCTGTAACAGTGGCACCACAATGACATTTTGGAAACAGTTTTGCAATAGCAGTAACGAGCTCCAACTCTTGCTTTGGCCAGCTGGCCAGGATTCAATGCAGGCTGAAGAATCCAGCCTGGAAATTTTAGCTCTTCCTGTCAAACTGGACTAGCCTAAAACAACAACCAAATTTTAGGCAAAGGAAACTGGATTATCCCAGATGATTCGTTACAATGCTACTGTGCAGACATGCTGTAGCTTTCCCAGACAGTATGAACAAGAGGAGTGACTTCTGGTCACTCACTTACACTTCTGATACTTACCAGCATCACTGATGCCTCAGTTTCCCAACTGTATGCATCACAGGCTCCCTGCCACTGTTGCTGTCCCAGTAACTACCATGAAACACTGCTCTGGGCACCGACACAAGCCATCTTCACAGGAGCACCCAGGAAAGTGTCTTGCATTCCAGGATAGTCTCGGACTAAAGGGCAACACAAGTTCTCTTTAAACTGCTCTTCCTCTTGCCTGGTGCTGCCCGCGCTTGACACCACAAACCAATGGCAAGCCGACAGAGCCAACAGCAAGGACTGTCGCCATGTACCAGGATCGCAGCCCTCCACTTCACAGCACAGGGAATGGCAAGGGTTCTTGTGAGCACCAGGGGAGCAGCGCCATGCTGTATGCTCGCAGGGCAGGGTGCTCAGTGCCCGCCTGCCGCGCGTCCCCACAGGAGGCACGCCTTGGGGACCACCTCCTGCCCTGCACGAGGCTGTCCCTGCCCTTTACAGTCTCCTAGAACAGATGTAAACCATGGAGGTTAAGGCAGAGGTTTAGTGAGGTGAAGGAGGCATTGAACTCTAACAGCTCACC
>NW_010528312.1:0-22323 GCF_000687285.1 Phaethon lepturus | reverse complement strand
GAATGTGGCTTCCAGGCAGCACTATGGCTTTATGGTCCCACTTCATTTCTTGTTAAGCAGGGAAACAGAGAAGAGCTGGCACCTACTCCTTATGGATCTTCCTCCGCAGGTATTGCAGCACTGAATGCAGCCCTCCAAGTCTTTGGTCCCTCTCCCAAGTAGACATAAATTTGGCTGATGTCTGAGGGCATTTGGAACTGACCAGCAAAGGCCTCCAGTACCTCAAGCACACAACAGACCCCTCTGCTTGGTAGTGTCATTTCAGTGCTCCTAAAAGCTCAGCCCATTTGCAGAGGATGTGCAGCAGAAAGCAAACAGCTTTGACCTGCTGCTGCCCCCCAACTCCTGCCCAGCCCCATGCTAAAGTCACAATATCTCTGTTTTGGAGTAATTTCTTGTCCTATTCTCATTGTCAAAAAAAAAAAAAAGAAAAAAAAAAAAAAAAAAAAAGTCTGGTTTCAGGTCAGCATAAAGAAAGACACGTTGGCACTGACAACAAACTTATGAAGCTTCAGCCTGATCTACAGAAAAGATCTTGAAGAAAAAAAGAATCTGGAAGCTGCTTGAAACTGCTTGTCTAGCCCTAATTGCAGATGTCTAAATGCTCCAAATTGGTATTCTATAAGACAGAACAAAATGTACATCGATCCCATGCATGAATCAGCAGCCCTTGAATACTACCTAGCAATCTTTTCTGTTTCAGCGAGCTATTTGGTGGCGATTGAAAGCCTGAATGATGGCAATTCCACCAAGTCCTAAGGAAATTTGTTCAACTGGCTAATTGCCTTCACTATAAATATTGATTCTGATAACTTTTATCTTCAGCAACTAGGCCACTAGACTTAGGGCTTTTGCTGCATTGTCCCTCTTGCTCAGACAGATACCCAAGAATGCCCATGAATACTTGGAGTTTCACTACAAACAACTTCGTAGATCATGTTTCTTTACTCTCCTATTGTACAGGCATGCTCTTCAGGTCCCAAATTAATTGTGTATCTCTTTTCTGACCTTGCTCCAATTCTTCAGCTCTCTCTGAAGTGCTGACACCAGGACTAAGCAGTGTTCCTGTGCTGGGGTCCCCAACACATTTCTCCCCTGCCTCCTACCATTTACCTGAGGACTGCAATCTCCCTCTCAGCAGCAGTACTGGGACTGATAGTCATGCTAGCTAGCTATCTTCCAAGCCCTTTGCACCATCAATGTATTCCAGATAAGGCCTCCAGCCTTGCTAGCTTGACCTCCATGCTTTGCTCCTAGACGAACGGTCTTGCATTTAATGGCACTAGATGAGCCCAACTTTACAGGTGACTCAGCTCTGCTCCCACAGCTGACCCGTTGTTTACCTCCCGTCCATCTGCAGGTTCTCCATGTTTGTGCAAACAATTACTGACAAAGCCACTCTGTAATGCAGGGCCAGGAACCTTCAATACTTCTTCACAAGCATCTTCTAGCTTCCCTCCTCCCTAGTGGAGGATGACTCTCCATCTGCAGCCATTTTATGGGAATGACCACTTCCCCTGGCCTGTTTACAATAAGCCGCTTGAATTTTGTCTAAGTGCGTACTCCTATCCTTAGGAATGAAGTCAGAAGCTTTCAAATCTATGTATAATTATGTCAACATGATAACTTTTATCACCAAAAATCACAGTCTTATCAGGAAGTGGGATCACGTTTGTCTGACAAGGCCATTTTCCTGTTCAAGGGAAATTGGCTAGCATCATCCTGCTTTCTCTCAGCTCTTTAACAGCTGCGCAGCCTATCAGCCTTTTTATGCTTTGAGCAAACTGAAGTTTGTGTAGCCTGACAAGCTACCCACTCATCATCCCAGAATAATGCTGATACAGTAGGTTTTTTCCACTCCCCTGAAGTTTCCCGAGTGCCTATATTAAGGATTCAAAGAGCTCCTTGGCTTAGTCTCTAAATATTCTGGGCTGTAAGTTAACCATTGTTAATGTTTTGTAGATTTAAAAACACTGACATTTAACATTTTTCCTAATTACTGGAAGTAATTTCTTACTGGAGCAGAAAATATTCCCTTATGACCAAGCTATGAATACATGTTCTTCTCCTTTCCAAACACCAAGAAATAGTTATTGGTTATTTCTGCCTTTTCTATTTCATAAGCAACATTTTTGCAACCCTGTTCAGTACAGAGCCTGTACCACTGCTAGGATTTCATGAATCCCCGATACATTTAAAGAAGCCCTTCTTATTGTTCTGAACCCGCTGCCCAAAGGCTCTGCATTGGTACCCTTCAGTTCTCTCATCGATTTCCTCGCAGATTACTTGTCCATGTCATTTCCTCTGTTTTTCCAGTCGTATTTTGGTTTTTGTATTGCTGCTTTCATCTCCTCTGTTAACCAAAACTTTTTTTTTAACTAAAGAATTCATCTTTGTAAATGCAGAATTGTGGTTTCTGAGGGATCTAATACAGGATTTTTGAACAACTCCCAATTATCATTCACATTTTTATGCCTATGTTTTTCCTCCCACTTTATTTGGCCTATAATTATTTTCAGTTTGGGGAAATGGGGCCCTCTTAAAGCACCAAACATACATATTATTGTTTGGGACTATATATTCCTTTTTCACATAGCAAATTAAGTTCATTCACAATTACTTGTCCCTAAGCAAACAGTTCAGTGATTAATTAATTTTTATTAACCTGGATGAAGTCTGAAACTGCATTACTCCAAACCAGCTGTGATTCCTTCTAGATAGAGTGCTATTCACCTATGTGTTTTAGGCAAATAGGTTTCTTCCAATGCTGCAAAAACAAACCTGAAATACCAAAATGGAAGTACAATTTTTCTCTTTCTTCTCCTTTAGCAGATTTTCAAGGAGTTGCTCACCTAGGCATTGTGCAATACTGATAACAAGTACTTGTGCCACACAAGTACTTCCATCCCTGTCTTCTTGTTGATCAGCTACCACCTTGAGCTTTCCATGCCTTCTTCTTTTGACTGACCAATGGCTTCACAGCAAATAAAAAGATACGTGGTGTTTCCCTCTCTTCTTTCTCCATTTCATCCTTCCTAGAAAGCATGGCTGTAGCTACTTTATTTTTAAACATTCCAAACATGCAACTCATCCCACCAGACTCCAGCTATAACAATAGCCCATTTATCTTAATAAACAGGCCTTATAAATTCACACAGGGATGAAACTTGTGATCAAATTACCCTAGCCTAACAAGTTACTGTACAGTGGCTGAGCAGCAGAGACTGTGCAGGAGCCCAGACTTAGGCCATACTGTGGGAATAGCTTCAGCAGTAACGCCTCCATCAGCAGCTCCCAAGTGCTCCTCACATGCCTGCATTTTGCAGGGTCAAGTCTTTGTGCAGGCACTTGGGAAACCGGAAATGCACTGCCCTGTGCAAATGAGGAACTGAAAATGCTCTGTGCTCAAGCTGTCACAGAGGATGGACTGGTGAGAGGCTGGCAGCCAGCAGCCAGACTACAAGGAATGAATCTGCTTAGTTACCTCTCACCAACGCAAGACTGAAAGGTACACTACATGTCTACCAGGTACCCACCATGGTCTCAAGGAGAGTATAGATATACCTCACCTCAGAATGTCTGCAGCTGCTTGAGTACAGAAATCTCAGCCCTAAAAATCCCCAGAGACTATTTTATCTATTTTTACAGGACTTCAGTTCCTCTCTCAACAAGCTACAGAGGGATTTGGTATGTTTGCATTTTGGCAGAAAACCTGAAAGTCCATGGGCAGGAATTTCATCAGGCAAACATCGAAGTCAGGGAGAGTTCTTGTATGATTATAGGCATGAGGTATCACAAAGCTAAGGTTAATCAATACACACAGGTGGCCAAATTGCTGCACATTCCCAGCAGAATGCGTTGCTTTGGCAAGAATAAGGTAAGAGCTTCAAAACTGAGCTCAGAACACCAGCAGCAAACCTCAGTCTGTCTGGTGCTGGCTAAAGGCATGTCTTCCCTGCTGGGACAGCCCTGGTGAAGTGTGCTAGCAGCCACAGTGTCAAGCCTTCCCAAAGCTGCACAGCCCTGAGATGTTTAACAAAAGACCTGGGAGAGTTAGTTTTGTGCTGACTCTGTTCAACCGTGGAAAGCTAAGCTGCTTTAGCCTTCTTTACCATTGGATTCTGACATAACTTACCTGTCCTTCTGGGTGCATGGCAGAGAGGTAAAACTGTGGGAAGACACCAGTGGATTTTGAGCACCTGAGTGATTTAGCCATCTCCCTATTGCAAAACAAGTAGAAGAGAAGCCCAAAGCAGTAACAAAACCTGCTTTTCACCCTCAACTCTTTCTTGAGGTGTACCAGGGAGCCAGGCCTCAACAGTTCGAAAGGTTTGCAGGTGGAGAGGCAGGGAGATGCTTAGGACAGTGTCCAAATGAAAGGTCAAATTTTCTCAGCAGTTAAAAATTTCAAGTAGTTAATCCAGGACCCCCAGCAAAGGTAAAGCTTTTACTTGAATCAACTGAAAATTTGGTCTACACTGCATCAGAGGAATTCGAGGCTCCAGCATCAGTAGCAGGGTCCCTAAAAACACCCCACACTGAGACACATCCAGCAGCACATCACTGCAGAGCTGCAGCTCTCCTGCTAGTTCAGAGCTTCTGTTGTTATTTATATAATTGGTTCCCACAAGAAATCCAAACACTTCCTCTAAGCTTGCAGCTTAGAGGAAGCTCTTCAAAATGCAACAAGATACCAGAAAAGCAAAGCCAGGGAGCTGCATTGATGCAGTCCCATGACGCCCTGCCTCAAGCATAAGTGAAAATAGGCTTCAGCAAGTCCCCTACTCAGCCAAGTGGAGCACACCATGAAACCCATCTCCTTGGTGGGGCTAGGATGGCTCATCCTGCGTGACATCCCAGTAAGCCAACAAGTGCCACTTCTGAAAGGTGAAGGGGGCTAACCATACATGGGATGCTCTCCCCATGAGCCACACATCTCAGTGGGGTCTCTCACTATAGCTATTGCAAGAGGCCAATGTGAGGATACCTTACCACCAGACATACTCAGCAAAGGCATCCAGCACCTCAGCTTTTACCTTTGGGAGACGGGAACATCCATGGGATGATGCTTGCTGTCTGGATCAAGTGGCATTTGGTAGCACCAATTTGTTTGCAGCAAAATCAGACAGATTTGATGCACAGTTGCAAACCCAGTTGATTTGAGCTTTGACAGCCTGATGGTCCATAAAGATGTATAAATATTTTTCTCACAGGGTACTCTTTGGGGGACATGAGGGGAGTGGCACATGCTGATAAATTATAAGTAATTCACACAGAAATTAAGGGTTTGAGTAGATAATATGAAAATCAGACTCTAGCACTGAGTCCACTGATGATGCAGCTTCTGTGCAAAAAGAATCATGCACTGAACGCAAAATAGTTCAACACAAACACACATAAAAGCTGCCATTAAGAAAAAAAAAATTCCTAAAATGTTCTTGTAATGCATTTACCAGACTTCATGTTAGTCAAGTCTGAAATAGTGTATCTTTTTAACCAAAATTTAATCTGAGTTCTGGCCAAAACTAGCAATCGTGCTAATCTTCTTAGAGCAGGGTAAAGAGACTGAGAAATGCACAAGGCCAGCTACCTAAATCTTCCCTTACACAGTTATATCACGGGACTGTGATCACAGTAAATTGCAGACTAAACACTGTTACACATTTGGTTTTAATTGGCAGGGCTGTTCTTAAACTGCATGGGTCAATCCCTTCATAAACCTCTCCCTGGTTTCAGACTCCATAGCCAACTGCTCCCCATGCGCTTCTCTGCTTATGTTTGACCTCTGCATGCTGAAAAAAAGATAAGCCTCATGAAAAGGAAGGAAATGTGGACATCTGTGTGCTCCAGCAGGGACACTGTCAAGCTTAGGTTGGCTGACCTTGTCCTTATCAAATTCCAAGCCCACCTCCTGTTCCCAGCAAGCCAATGGAACTTGAAAGCTTTTATGTCTGAGCATCAACTTTTACTGCCACTTGTCTAAGATCAAGCCTCCAAGCATCCACCCACACAGACTGCATGCTCCAGGAGACTGGACAGATGCACCATGACCTGGAGCATAACCCGGACTGCAGGTGCTGCACACAGGACCATCACACATGCCAGGATCAGGCTTTGGAAGGAAAAGGTTCCCAGGAGCACCATCTCACCTGGCAACCCGGTGGGAAAAGTTGCTGCTTTCTGAGGGCACAGCACACCCAGGAGTGATGGCAACACTCAGAGGCTCAGCCTGCCCTATATTTCTATTCTGACAGTGAGTAGAAAGAGCAGGAGGAAGGAGAGCCTGGCACCAGGCAAGGCCCACATAGGACACCAAGCCAGGCCCCCCAAGTGGATGCACATACTCTGTCCCCACTGGTGCTGCTAGCATAGCTAGCATCTCCAGGGGGAGGTCACGCTTGTTGTTTCAGCTGCTCACTTCAGCCACCCGTCTGGGAAATGCAGCCTCAGTTTCATTTTGGGAAGTGCCTTCCTGCATCTGCCCAGTGAGGCAGAAGCCCAGCACCCTATCTCCAACAGCAGAAGAGCACCCACAAAGCAGCTCTTCCCCTGGCACCTGCCCTGAATTCAATCTGTCAGGGTCTGACTGATGTCTTGAGCCAGAGATGGCACCTGGGACATGAATGAGACTCTGTGGTGTGACTGTCCGTCATCCATCTGTCTAATCCCTTTGAAACTGTTCACACAGCTTGGTGTCACAGCATCCTTCATCCAGGCATGCTGGAAATGGATCATGTCTTGTGAGGATGTGCATGTACCTGCTAAGCCTGTTGCCTAATAATAATTTTATTGAGGGACCTCATCTTTCCCCTATTACCAAAAACAGTGAAGACTTGCTCCTGCTGCTCCCCTTCTGCATTAGGCCAGATAGACATATTAAAACTGTGTTTCAGCCTCCTCATCCTACTTGCAGTCAACATTTCTAACTAGCTAATAAAAGCCTTCATGAAGATTATAGGAAATATTTACAGGATGATAGAAAATTGCAGGTCAACAAGGATAATGGAAACCATACCCTTTCCAAAAGTCCTGATAGCTTTTTTTTTGTGAGCTTTCAAGTTTACTTGGTAAAGGCAATAGCATCAGTGAACAGACTTCTGAATGGAGTGTATGGCAGTAGGAATCTGGAGAAATACGAAACCAACACATCACATACTGAAGACATGGGAAATAGAAATGGTAATTAGTAGACATGAAAATGTAAATGCAGATGAGAAACAACTGTCTAAACTACTGAAGACCTCTGCAGAGGAACTTCTTTATCATACAGCATTCAACATAAATGTCAACAACCCAGAGGGGAAAAAACCCCACAACAAACCTGAACTCTATCATTAATGGATTTTGCAGATAAAACAAAGATCAGGGAACAAAATAATTGGGGAAAGAGAGCAGAACTGCTGTGTAATACTGTGGTGGTCCATTTCCCCCCACCCCCACATTGCTCGATAAGCCTTGGCCTTGGAGCAGAGAGTTTGGTGATTAAGAGTCCCCTGACTGTACCAAGCACTCTTGTGTAGATGTCATCCCCATACAGCCTTGGAACATATCTTATCTAACCATGATTCAGGTGGATCAGTACTAGCATCACTAGGATGTAGAGAATTCTAGCAATTACCAACAAATGATTCGTGGCAAGAATGCAAATTTACTGATGCCTAAAGCCAATCATCTCCCAGTCCTATAAATAGTGGTCCCAAGTGAGCCCCTTTGAGCTCTCCTGGGCCACAGTGGGCTGTGACCAGCACCTCCCTCTGAGTGGATTGCCTCTCGGAGTCCATGAACCCTCAAGTTCACGATCAACTCGGAGGCTCGGCTGTTCACACGTTGAGCGGTGCAAAGCATTCGATGTGAGTGTTCGACTGAATTCGAGGGGGATATCTAAAGGTACCTTTGTACATATCTATCTCTTCTCTATATATCTCTTTATGTGTCTGATCTTGATATGTTGCTATGATTTGATACTGTGATTTATCTCAATATCATTAACCTTAGTAGGTTTTAGGTTAATTATGTTACGAAGTGTCATGTGATTTGATATTGTGATTTAGCTCAGTAGTGTTAGTGAATTTGATTGCTGTTACTTTGTATCAAATTGTTGCCATCCTAACGTTACACCAAACACTACACCAGAATCCCAGGTACTCTACCCCTTTAGCCATAAACTGTTGACCAAGTCTGGGACTAGGATTGGATTCAGCCACAGCTAGACTCCTCTCTGAGAAGGAGTTTAGAAAGCAAGTGGGTCCGCTCTGAACCTTGTGACTCAATGGAAGGGCATTCCTTTACTTTCCTTACCTAAACTTACCCATAAACCATTGACCAAGTCTGGGACTACAGGTGCATTTCGATCCACTATGAACCTCATGACTCAACAGTGAGGGTCCCCCTTACTTTCTCTCCTCAACATACATATAAGCCACATTAACCCGATTCAATCCACAAGTAAATCATTCCAATCTAGTTGTAACTTGGTCTTTCTTTGTATACCTTTTCATGTTAAATAAGTAATACTTAAGAGTGAACTTTGCCATCGAATTCTCTTAAGTTGTACCTTTTTACAAATTTATATTAAAATCATTTGCTTTCTGATATCTTTGGCAGTGATTCTTTAAGTAGTCTAAACCACTCATTCGCAAAAAATGGGAAACTCTTATTAAAATGAAGATTGTCTGCTGGCTTGCCCGTTTGTCTTGTCCACAGAGTAGACAGAGACTGGACCACAACAACAAGAGTAACACTCTCTTTCCTGGGAAGTGGTGAGAGTAAAAAGGACTTTGAATCCCCCAAGCATGAGCTCTCAGAAAATCACTGTACCTGAAAAAGCCGCAGACAAATCTAGATACATAAACAAAGAAAGATGAGGACAGTGACAATATCACTGTGCAAAGCACACGTGTGACTGCCACAACACAAGACAGATGCTGCTAGGCCTGGTGAGAGCAGAGGGAACAGTTAACACATAGAAAACATGCCCCGCTGGGAAAGGCTCAACAAGTTCCCTTTTAAAAGACAAACTGATTATAGTTACAGTACTGGCACAAGGTGAAGAAAGCTGGTAGCAGAGGCTCTTTGGTGGAATACAAACCCTCACAAAAATCAAACAGCAGAAAGCTGAAACTGGACTTCTGGGTATTCTCAATCTGAATGTGTCAGGGTTTGCTGAAGAAAGCTAAAAATTAGTCTCTGGAACCACTACCGTGAGACAGAAACCCAGTCACTGGGATGCACAAACCAAGTGGGATCCCCATGGACCTGGCAATCTAGTCTGGGCCAAAAAGGAACCGTCCTACAGCTGCACGGGAGGGTGACAGCAGTGCAGTCTACTTAGATCAGAAAGGAAGTTGTCTTCTATGACTCTGCAGGCATGTGCCTTTAGGTTGTCCAGGTGGGTTGCACCCTTGCTGTCCAAGGGAAAAGCTGGCAGCTAGAGTCTCACACTTTGGGTTTAGCAACGGGCAGTAAGTAGTGAGCCCTCAGGATCAGGCATCAGATGGAGCCACAGCATGAGGGCCACCATGACTGATCACCGTAAGTCTGCACCAAGGCCTGAGAACATGCAGACCAAAGGTTAGCACAAAGGCATCTGACAGCCTGACCAGCATATGAGCCAAACCTACATCCTCTCCTTGCTCCACACTCCTCACTGTTGGTTGAGTTGCTCCAAAAAGCATCCAGCCCAGAGCTTCTGTGTGCTCCCTTGAGTGGGCTCTGATGCCCAGGGCTCCCTCTCAGACTGCTGACAGGGCTATGCTCCTCTGCAGCAACAGGACTGTCACCCAAAGCTAGAGGATCTCAAGAGTCACGGAGTGTGTCTGCCAATCAGCCCACGAGCCTCGTGCTGACTTGTCAGAGGAAAATGGAATAACCCAGTCATGAGCACTCTCAGAGTGGTGGACACAACTCACCGCCCAGCCCTCGCTAACTGGGAAAAGAGGAAAGTGGCATGCTCACATTGTAACACTGGGGTCCATGGGAGCTGCAAGGAGAGATGAAGCCACATTTACGCTCTGACATCTTCTGTTTCTACTGTGTAATGTGCTGAGAAAAGGGCACTTTTAATGGGAAAAATCCAGCTAGTTGATAGGCGCACAGACTGCAAATGCAAGATTTAATGGCACACGTAACCAGTGCAAACCAGTGCCACAGCTAATCCATAGTTTGGGATTTCAAAGCCCTGCCACAGAGTCCATGCTGTCTGAAACAAAGTCTCCACCCTTCTGAGTGCAGAAACAGCAGATCAGCAGCTGAATTCCTCCTTTTACTCTCACTGAGGGAAGAATCCTGAACTCCCCAGGTAGTTAATAAGATCTTAATTAAACTCTAATTATGACAATAGAAATGCGAAGCCTTAGCTATTTTAGTTCCCACCAGTCAGCCCATTCCCCATCCCTGATGTCTAGACATGGAGGCTGCAGGTGTGTCTACACACAAACTGAAAACAAAAACAAATTTAGGTCACAGACTCCAGCAGCCAAAGATGCAAATAGAATCAATTCAGTTGTTTCAGCTCCAGTTCATGTGCAGAAAACCCTGATGTTCCCATCACCTGAGGAGGAAGGGCTGTTCCTGATGCATACATCTTGAAGTTACACCCTCAGGGCAGAAGATGCAATCAGGTTACCACAAGTAGTGTCCAGTCCAACTTGTTCAGCAGTAAGTGCCCTGCTCCTCTATCAGCTCTTTCATCAAGCAACTTCTCTCCACTTTGCTCCAACTTCGGATCTGAGTTACTTGCAGAGCTCCTACCACATGCCTCCCCTTGCTTTTTCTTTCTCTGAGGTTCTCTGTTACTGCTGTTGTCAAAAGTGAACCTGAACCAGGGTCTCATGAATGGAAACACTGCCAGATATGACCTCATCACCCTGGAAACTAAAGGCAAACTGATCAGCTCAATGTGGCAAAAAAACCCTTTGTTTGAAATGAGAAGACTAAGCACAGTTCACTCCAATTTCCTACCATATCTTTTGGGCCTAATTTCAAGCCACCACTGCTGTTTCTCTAACCTCCTTGGAAAGGGAAAAAACCAAACCAACCAGCTACCCCCTCCACACGTAACAAGGCAGTGGTGTCTTGGCTTCCTTCTTTCCCCACAGATTTGGACTGCTTCTAAATAATATTTTTTTTACCAGGGTCTATCAAGGGTGGCCCTTTCACCCAAGTGGGTACATACATTAAGCAAGAAAAATGATGTTGCTGTTAAATCAGGAGGGTTGTATTTACTAAGCAGGTATCTATAGCCCTCAGAGTTGTGTTAGTGGTCCAGAACTTGGAAGAGCTGGGAACCCTTTAGAGGAAAGCAGGAATCTCTCAGCACTTTGTTGCTTGCAGGAGTTGCTCTGAGTAGAAACATGAACAATTCATGTCCTAATTAATGCCAAATTCTCAATCCTAGAAGTATTTGCTTTATTTTCTATGTGTAACTAACTGCATGAGGAAGTGGCTGAAAGATGCATGACAAGACTTTCAAATGCTCAGTCCCAGAGCTGAACCAGGATTTCAGGAACAGTCAGTCCTTAGTGACTCCATGCTTTCTGCTGCCAACCAAGCAGCTTTGAAGACTACTGTTGAAGATGTAGCTATGTATTCAGATGCTCAGGTAGGAACAGAATGCTGTGGCAAGGTCTGGACACAGAAAAGCCACACGGGGAATACAATTCTCAAATCAGTAACAGCTAATAGGTAGGGTCTTCCATCAAGTGTCCCAAGCTTGGAGAAGCCAAACTGGCCAGGATCATGGCTAGGAAGTGTTGATGGCTACACAGCGTTTACACGCTTAAGCCTTGGTTCCACGCAGAGGGCAGACACAAGCCCACACTTCTTATGTTCCAGCTCAAACTGGTCTGCGAGAACACAGCCTGGACACCACGTGAGTGTGCCAGAGCACAGCCTGTTTACAAGTGCATGGCATGGTACGGGCCAAGGCCAGCTCATTTTCCAAGTCAATACCAAACCAATATTCATGACACTATAGCTGGAGCCAACAGCAAAACTACATGGGCTTTAGGCTGGAGCACTAATGCCTCTAATCCAGGAAACATGTAAGCGCATGCATAACTTGAAAGGAACAGTTGGGAGGTCTGAGGGACTGACTGCAGTACTGGAAGTCAGCAGCGGTAGACTGTGTACAGCTACAAAGCCTTTTATCTACTAGAAGCCCAGATTCTGCTGCTGCATGCTTATAGGGTATCACAACAAGAGAGGCACTACCCATGAAAGAAGGTGGAGTGGGAGAAAAAAGTCTTTAAGACAAACTAGGATAGAAACAGCATGAACCAGGAAAACAAACACCCTGGACCTGGCATGGAGACAGACTAATCTTTCCATACTCCCTAAAGTTGCATCGATCTTGGAACAACAGAGGGGGAGTAAAGTATTTCACAGATTGTGTACACATCACTGTGTACCATACAGAAATTATACTTTTATGGCCTGGCTATGTGGGCAGCCAGCCTGAGCTGAGCAAGAACAGAGAGATTTGGCAGGTAAAAGAAGAGACTCATAAAACAAAAGAGGCAACTGGAACAAATACAGCCAAAGAAACAGAATCACATGACAGGCAGTGTTAGCTGTTTTGTGTGGTGTTTGTTGTTTATTTTATTTTTTTCCTCTCTCTCCTCACAAGGAGAAGAAGGAATTCTCTAGTTTGTCTGCACTTTGCAGTTACTGAGCATTGTACAACTCCATGGAGACAATCAATGATAAACTGTTCCAGACCTTCACCTGCAATAACATACCCACACCAACCAGGCCTGTCCAATAGTACGGAGCAAAAGAGAGACCTAGCTACTAACGATGTATTGCTTGTAATTGGACTGGGTGTCTTCACCAGGTGGTACAACCATGTTGTAAGTGAAAGAAAGAGCAAACCCTATGCAGAAACATAAACTGAGAGCACTAAACTTGCTTCTCTGCCAATTAAATCATCTCTCTGTGACTCTGCTGCAACAGAAAGGTATTTCTTGCACAACGTTAGACCATTCCTTACAGTTTTCTGTCCCCATTTTCCCCAGCAGCAGTTTAAGTCGTCCCTGTGTGTTCGCTCACTTGAAAGGCAGACACAGAAGTGGTCCGATGCTGGGGCTTCCCAGACAGCAGCACTATACCAAAGGAAATAATTTTCAAAGAGACTATTTCAAATCCTTTGCTTGGTTTATATTAAACACAGAATTAACTCAACTTGCCTGAACAAACTGAGCTCTGAAATCAAAGATTTACAGAATTGCCAACCATGAGAGTTCACAAGTCAGGTTCTGAAACAACTATGAAATTGGCTTAGACACATAAAAACCATCTGCCTGTGGTTCTCCTTTTCTTGAAGCTGCCTGTACTGGAAATCTAGTAGTGGGTAGAAGTGAGGGTCTGAATTTGCGGTGCAGTAGCTGCCCCAGGCCTGCTCCCAAAAGGGACAGCCTGCTCCTTCCCCCGGAAGTGAGCAGGTGTGAGGGGAGCAGCAGCTTGCATGATGCTCATCTCCACCCACTGTGGGGTCATCATGGGCTGTGATTTTCACAACTAAAGCTAAGTTTCTTCTGCAGTTCTGGTTACTTGGACACCCTCAGCTGGGCTCTTGCAATAAATGTCACGAGGCTGGGCAAGCTCACACAGCCTCCCAGTTCACGTGGTATTTATTCCACCTGCAAAACAGCACAGCAACAATGGCTCTTCAGAGAAAGCTGCGTGAAGGCCTAAAGTAAGTGCCAACTGTTGCACGAGCTTAACAGCAACATGGTTTGCAACCTGTATTTTTCTGCCTCCCTACCACTTTCTTACAAGGCAGCAGAGAAAGCACATGCCCCCCACTTTCTATCATGCTAAACTGGAGGGGCAGCGCCAGCAAAAGAAAAACGCGGGCAATAAGGTTAACAAAGCCTTAACCAGATAAAAGGTGGAGGAGATGGGACTTCCCAGCCCATTCCTAGGGTGGCTGCAAGCAAACAGCAATAGCACAAGGATTCAAAGGACAGTTAAGCAAAACACTCGAGATGCAAATGAGGCCACCCAGCTCCAAACAGCAGAAGAGAGGAGTGCAGATGCCCTGCCTGCAGTTAAGGACAGCACAAGTGATGCAGCCTGGGCTGCCATACTACTCCCTGCACCGTGGACCCCACCAAGACTGGCTGGGGCAGCAGCACATCTGACATCTGCCCCAAGCTGCTGTCCCTGCCCTTGCCGGGCTGCATCTTCCCTGCTGCTCCTTCCCTTCCAGCACGGGACACTGCATCAGTGACAGGACAGGCTTCAGGATGCAGGGGAAAGTGTCAGGCATCAGCTGAAACTCCCCAGCACCATGATCAAAAGTCTCCCCACCTTGGGCTACCAGGGCAGGCTACAACAGCAGGTCTCACCTATTTCTAAGAAAACACCACTTCCTCTCCCCAAACTAGCACCTCCCTGCAGCAAAGGTACCCCAGCCCAGAAAGCAATCTTATGCCTGCACTGGACAGGCAGAGACAGTGACAGATGCTGCTCCCTGGTGTATCTCATTCAGAGAGGAGAGCTCACGACCACCCCATTCAACACGTGGACAACACAGAGGTTGTTCTTCTTGCCTGGTGTGACACTGCATGAACGGTGTTAAACTCCAGCTTGGTTGCAAACGCAAAGGCACTTGCACAGGGCCCTGCACTAGGCGGTGGATCTCCCTGCAGGAAGCTGTGCTGACCTTCACTTGGTCTCAAAGAATGGGAAAAAAAAACAAAAACCCACACCAAAACCAAAAAACACTTTTCCTAATGTAGAGAATGGGCCTCTGTTTGTGAGGGCACTGAGAGATCCACTGGGATACTTTTCCAACCAGCGGTTACCTCTCAGCTTTACTCACAGTGCCCCTGCTCCCCGCCAGGTGATCACACCTTTCTTCTTAACTAGCTATTACAAAAGCAAGTTTAGACACCAAGCCTGCCCTGGGCTCCTGCAGGGAAGCCCCACTAGGGTCAGAGAGCAGACATCCAACAGTCCAGTGTCTCTTAGCGTGGAGGCTGCCCACAGAAGAGGAGAGGGGTCTCCCCAGGCCAGGTCTAAATGAATTTAGGACATGGCCTGAACTCCTACAGCTAGCAAACTCTCCCGAGGGCACAGGCAGAGGCATGGGTTGCCAGAAGCACATGTGAGTCTTTGGGTAGGAGAGCATTTACCCCATGCTCCAGCCTATGTTCTTGCTGCTGGGATATCCAACCCGAGCAGCCAGCCTGGCACCCTGCACACCACTCCATCTCACCTGGGAGAAGTTCAGCCCATTGAGCGGGTGGCACTGCTCCTCCACCTTCTCCACAGCACCTGTTTGCTTTCTCAGCCGCTCCGCTTCCTGGGCCAGGTACAGATCCAGGACAGGCACACCTCGTGACTTGATGTCTACCTCTGTCAGAGAGTTCACCATCAGCATCACCCATACTGGTCTCTTTCGTTCCCAGTTGCCAGCAATGGCATTGAAGAGGTAGTCTGCATACAGCCCTTTGCCCCGCTGGTCTGGGGTCATCCAGGATGGCATCATGAGCTTGACGTACTCCAGGTGCCGCTTGAGCCGGCAGTAGATGTCACGGGGCAGTACGTCCTGGAGGTTCTTCCCCTGCGGCAGGAGCTGGCAGCTGGTGAGAGCTGAGATGGTGTAGGGGTCAGTGAGGTCCAGCTCAAAGTACACGATGTGGCTCTGCTGGAAGGCCTTCTTGGAGTTCTCTGGGATGAAATCCCAGACACGTGTGTATGGGACATGGATGGTGCCAAAGAAGTAAGATGGGGGATCTCTCTTGATGGTCCACAGGAAGGAGTTCAGCTCACTTTGCTGGGGGAGAGGGAGACACAGCTCAGTAAATACAGACACTCATGCTGGGCCACTGCAGTAGAGGGCTTAAGGAAAACATGGAACCAAGCCATCAGGTCACCTGACTCAGCACCTTGCCAGCACGGACTTTTCCTAAAGCAGCTTTGCTCACACAGAGTCCCCTTCGACCATCCTTTTTCTGAGGTCTTCAGGTCAAAATTCAATTTTCATTAATTAAAAACACAAGAAGATTGGCCCTGGCTTTTCCCTCCTGAAACACTGGGTCTTCCCACCAGTAATGTCACCCTGGCTCATCACCTGAGTAACTGCCAAAACCAGCAGCAAAGCAGGCCATGCTCCAGGTAAAACGCTTATGCAGCTTCCACCTTTTATTGAGTCAAAAGCTGTCTGCTGAAGCAGAGTAGGCCAGCACAGTTTCAATCACCTTCACCTTGATGCCTCTAACTTCAGCACAGCAAGGCACCTTTCATCAAAGAAACTACTGTGACACTTAGAGGGTGCCACAGCATCTTGGGACAACTTTCTGCTTTGAGTGAAACACCAAACAAACGGGTAACAGAAAACACAGCTGGCAGGTAGACTTGCTGGAGCAAGTAGAAATACAGTTTTACAGGGATGTTGCACATGGCAGACAGACACACAGTAAAGATCCCTCATAGCCCAGTTCTCCTCTTTCTTAAGAAGGAGAGAAGCACATGCAAAACCTTGGAAAATAAGGGAAGAAATCTGCAGGCCAAACTCGGCCTGTGGTTCCAGGGCATACTCTTTTAAACACAGGAGAAGAAAAAGCTTCTTTATTTAGATTGGCTTTTAAAATATCTCAAAACCCACAGCCATCAGGAAGTCAGAATCAGACTTTAAGCTTGTTCTGCTGCAAAGTGTGCCTGACAGCATTCCCAGGAATACCAGCGTGCAGGGCTGTACTCAAGCCCTGAGCAGTCCCACAGGACATGAGACCAGATGGGGCAAAATGGATCCTGCTTGGATCCTGCCAAGTCATTTTATACCACTTTACACCACATGACCTCCATCACCTACAGCATGCACCCTGCTCTTGCAGTGGTCCTTACTGGAGCGATGGACACAAACAGCTTCTGTCTGTACAGACAGGAAGAGGTAGCCTTTGCATGTCTAAGTAGGAGGACAGGCTTCCAGATGCACTCCAACATCTGGCGTCATCTTTAGCCAGCAGATAACTTTAGCCTCGGCTTTCAGGCTGTGTGCATGTGTGCTGACCTAAGAAGCCTGCCTGACTGCCAAATGCAGAACAGGCTGCTTGGAGGAATTTATTGGAAGCACATTGCCTATAAATTTCTGATACTAAAGACCCAGGGTCAGAAAGGTTAGTCTTAAAGACTGCTCTGCAATGGCTCATCCCAGACAACCTTCTCCAGCAGCTATGTCAAACTCAGGCCACAGATAAGGTAGCAAAGTGCTACCACCAGTCCAGCTTACCAACACGGACCAACAAACCAAGTATACTCCAAAGAGCACTTCAGATACTTCTGCAGAACATCAAGAGTCTGAAGGATAAGTCAGACCTTGGTAACACTAGGCTACAACTAGAGATCCTACAGGAGAGTCCTGGAATGCGCTCCTGAATCACAGACCATAAAAACTCTCCTGAAGACCATGAGAAGAAGGGAGAACCAAGTCTTGGTCTTGCAGTATCAAGAGGTAAAGAAGATAGAAGGCAACAGATGAGTACAAATGGGCCATAGATGCAGGAAGAACATAGGAAAATGAATACACAAAGTAAAACAAGAGGGAAAACAAGACAGGATTCCCTCCTGTCATCAGTCAAGAGGGAAAAATGGAAGGACACACCACTGTGGTGAGAAATGAACTGGAAGTGGTCATCAGCCTGCAAGGAGGAAGGACCAGAAGTGCTGCTTTCTATCTACAAGCAAGCAAAACGACTGAAGATGAACCTGGGACAAGCACAAGGTCGGGAGGTCAACACTCCTTCACTTCACACAAGTCTGATCATGTATGTGGCAGTGCACAAGAAGAGCCAACACGGCAAGGAATCATAAGGAACAAGTGGTAACCAGACAACTTAAAACTTCAATTCAGCTCCTGAATAGACCCAGCCAGAAGGCTCAAGCCCCTATGGATGGTACCAGGCTTTAACGCAGATCATCAAGTGCTCCTCCAGACTACTGCACATAGCCCAGCTAGAAAGGTGTTTGGCGTTGCACTCCCACTTCTTTTGCTCTGCAAATCCCCCCAGCTTTCACAATCAGATACTGGAAGCAGAATAATGCTGCCAGCTGTTAGTGGTACCACTGAAGACATCACACAGGCCACCCGACACAGAGTAAATAAAGTCTTCCTTTAAAAAACCTGAGCACAGGCAAAAGAAAGCAGGACAAGACCTAGCAGAACTTTTCACATAGTCCTAGAGACCGACACCTTACAAACCAGAGTGGCTGGGCACTCTTGCTGGCACTTCCCTGCCAACAGGAGATGTCATGAACTTGGAAACCCACTCCAAGCACCATTCAGACCTCCCTTCTCAGAATTGCTTGGAGCCAGCATGCAGGGCTGGAGAGCAGGCCTCAGTTTCCCACCATTGATGGGAAACCTCCCCAGACCCTGCAGAACCAGTTTCCAGGCACCAGCAGTTGGGTATCATCTCCAGGTGATGCCACAATAGGAGCTCACAAAGCTCACTTTCCCTCCAAAAGGCAGCATTACAGCTGCTCGGGACATCCTAGTGCCTCACACTCCTTTGGCATCTTGTTTTTCTTCAGAAGGCAGAGACTGGAGTCCCAGTACTGCTCTGCCTCCATGCCAGACCCCTGCAAACAGCCTGGCACTGCTTTGCATGAGAGGGGATAGGGCAAAGTCCTTGGTGTGCCTGAGCAGGTCTGTGCTTCCCCTGCTGTACCTTCTGGCACTCTCACATCCCTGTGCACCTCCTGGAGCTCATGCATGTTTCACTGCAGCTTCAGAGAGTGAAAAGCGAGGGTATAATCTCTCCCCAAACCCATAAAAGGGGAGCCGTTAAACAACACTCTAGGTGGCTGTGAGATAGCACAGGAGCAGCGCCGAGGCTTGTTCAGCATCGCAGGATATGCCATCACTGGCAGCGCCTCTCTCTCACCTCGCTTCCCTGAGAGCATATCGTAGATGAAGGTGCTGGAAACCCAATTTTCCTTTGCAGTAGGATCCTTCTACACAGTTGTTACATCAGAAAGGGGTGCTTTAAAACCAACATAATTACAGTCAAAGCAGTGTCCTGGAGGCTTAGAGAGATGGGTTGTATAGCGTAAAAAAAAAGTCAGGTTCCTGTACAGATCAAGATGTGATTTTCTGTCTCCACTCTCCAATACTCAATGCATTCCTCGTGATGGGAAAAACTAGGAGAAAAGGGGAAAATTGGAGGGGCAGCCTAAGGAAGAGAGAGGCAGTCCTGCATGAGAACACAGGTCTCCCAATTTGTTGCCACACCAAGATCTGAGGCAGCGTCACACCAGCCATACCATACCTCCTCTGTGCCTCACATTTAACTCCCCAATATGTAGTCCCAGATCAAGGTATTTCTGAATGCTCAGCACTATGACACAGTGCCTTCTCCCCTACCTCACCTCCCCAGGTGAACAACAGCTGGCTGTGAACTGAATCAGGGTATCAGCCCAGCCAAAAAAATTTCTTGGAAGAAAAAAGGAGAAAGAGAAAGGCTTCTCCCCAGCCAGCAGGGGAATGAAGGAGAAGGAAAAGGAGCTGCTCAAGCTGACACTGTCACAGAGACAACGCACTGAGACCTATGGGATCCACTCCCTCCCATGCGACTGGGAAAGCTTCCCTTCCCAGCTGGGGCTGCACAGGGGACAAATGCCACTGCTCAACATGAGATGCAATGGCAGCACATAAGGCCAGACAACACTTCCCCAAAATGAGGGGACAACAGTGTCAGGCATTGCAGAAATCCTGGAACAGCATGGTGCATGTCAAGGGTTTTTCCTCAGGAGCTGAGGGAAGGTCTAGGCAAGAACAAAAAACCCTTGAAGAAAGGGAGAGTAAAGTGAAGTATTGCAGATCACTAGCTGAAACCAGAGTAATGCCAGTCCCATATACCAACATCTCCCCTCTAATCACATAGCTGGTTGTCCACAGGTGGCACTGGAAACTCCCCATGACCTTCTGCCTTCCTTCTATCTGCTTCAGCAGAACACAGGCTCTGACTGAAAGGTATTTTCATTGTCTTTCCAATAGGTTTCTTTTTTTAAGATTTAAAAAAACCCCAAGCCCCAGATTCTATTCGTTTTAGCTACCCGCAGCAGCTTGCTTTTGCAGCAGAGCTCATAGGTCCACCATAGGATGACACCTGTAGTCTTCCAAAAAGAAGAAAGTGTCATCTTTCTTTGAGAAGATAGCTCAAATGGACCCAAATTATGTACCGACTGTCAAGAGTAAAATTATGGTAAACATCCAGAAAACAATGCAGCAAAAACCAGGAGGATCAAAGAATACACCTAGTGGCAGCACTCTGAACATCTAGAAGAGCATGTGAGTTTAAAAAGCAAAAAAATTCAAGAGGGAAGGTTGTGGTGATAGGGGGAACAGAGGCTCAGAGGGGAAGGAAAACTGCTGTCCACAGGCTGAGGAACTAGATGCGAACTCCAGACGTGGGAACCCTACACTGTGCTTCTGCTTCCTTCTACATCGCTTCTGCTTCCTTCCATCTTCTGTCTCATCTATGTAGACTACCCATTTTCCAACACAAGCTGTATAACTTACTGTGCAGGCAGGTGCCATCTGTGCCTTCAGTGTCTTTCATGACCCTTAACCCTCATACTCACCACTTGGCCCCAGAGCCACATCTTCCAAACCTCAGCCCAGGATTGCACTGTTTCTCAATCCACAATATTATCTTAAACTTTTTTTGCTTGCTACAGAAGCCAGAACATGTGGCATGCAATATTTCACCTGGGCAGGCAGCCTTAAATACTCCTTATATGGTTTTCTCCCTCCCTCTTTCCTATCCTGGTGTCATGTCATGTTCATTTATGCCTAACAGAGGCAAAGACTGTCACCGTGTAAAGTGCCCCATGCATCTACAGTAATGCATACAGAAATGCTAGGCACATTTTTAATAGTCATTCTCTTGTGATTTTGCCCACCTGCATTACTGACCCTCTCAAGCTCAGCTTAAGACTGTAAGCAGAACTTGCCTGGGGATAAACTCTGCACTGGCTACAATTACTAAAAGAACACACATTCAGTCTCAATTTGCCTGAAATGAAAATAAAAATCAAATTTTTAACTAAAAAGCCAAGGGTTGAGAGCAAGACAGATTACTTGCTCTGCTGAAGTACATATATGAGGAAAGGTAGCCATTTAAATTTATCAGCCCCCTATCAGGAACAACACATCGTCAAATACTAACCAGCTCCAACCACAAGAATTCTGCTGTTAATCCATAGATTCTGGCTTTAAATTTACCAACACACTCCAATGTTAAGCAAAAAGAAAGCACCACTAGACCACACTACTTAGTAACTGGAATATAACTCAAAGGATTCCAGCATACTTTATTTCAGATTAACTGTTTTCAAAGCCTTTCTTTTTTCCTATTAAAAAATAATGATAGGGCACATTATTGGTTGCAGCTTTTACTGAAATTTGCAGTGATGATGAGAAAGCCCTCTGAAGTATTCTATGTTCATTCCTTAAAATAGCAGCTTCTCTCTTTCAGGCACTGGTTGACATACTTTCATGACAGCTTTAGGCAACCTGACAAAAAGAAAGGTATACCTGTAATCTAGAGAGGTAAGAAAAGAGATCCCGTAAAGAATTAAGACAAAAACAAGCAAAAAAAAAGCCTTGCCTGATGATGGTGGGAGAAGGAGGAATATTTTTTTTCCCAAGGGGTTGGTGTAAACATTCATAAAGATACACTCAACAGCTTTGCAAATAAGGTAGACGGTTTCCTAGACAGTGTGGTTACCACCACTGCCCTAAAGACCCTAGGAAACAGCTGCCAAAAAGCCCAAAGAAACCCCCCTGCCAATACCAGAACTACAGGAGGTCTCACATTTTAATGATAGAGTAATCAGCAGATAATGAGATACCATTAACATGTTTCACCTCCAGTTTTGCTGGTAACTGGCAGAAGACCAGTCAATGGCTCCCGAGGAAAACTCCCTCCATGTCCCTCAGTGAGTTACCGGTTTCCCCAAGTACCACTTCTGCTGCTCAGGCTCTCCACGGCTGTCCCCTTCCTTCTTGCCCTCACTAGCTCCTTGCAGTAGATTTATGCCAGCCCACAGCTTTCGCACTCCATGCCCTCAAGGGGAAGGGGGCACCACACTCCAGAAGCTTGACCTGGCTTTATGGCAGTGTCACGGCTGGCCAGCTATAAATCCAGTTGACAAAATGGTTCCAGGTACAAGCAAATTGGTAAGGCACTCTCCCCAAGGCAGGGTTAAGCTCTGTCTAACCCAAGTTCAGGCACCCTCTTGTGAGGCCCATGTAGCTTGGCACATAGCTGAAGTGCCCTAAATCCTCGAAGGAGACACCTTGGTCTCTGCAGC
>NW_010528311.1:0-14326 GCF_000687285.1 Phaethon lepturus | reverse complement strand
CGACGACACGAGTCCTGCGACCGGGACAGCGGGACGGGCCTTTGGCCCCGGTCGTCTGCAGCGACAGCACGTGAGCACAGCATCCCTGTGTCTGCTTGGGAGCAGGCCGAGCCTCAGTCACCAGGCAAAGCCTGTCCCGGGGCTTGCCTTCTCACGTGTGGCCTGTTACTGTCGCTTTGTAAAAGCCTTTTTATTGTGACTTCAGAAAGGTTTACACAGGATTGCAGCTCTCCAATTGAAATGTCCTGTGGATTCACTGTGCAGCTGAGGCCTGTCCTGCTACTGGAGGTGTGGTGAGCAGGAGCGGTGAAGAGCATCTTCCCTGGGTCAGTGCTCCTGGGTTGCTGTTACCTATGACTTTTGTCACAGCAGCTGACAGTGAAAACAAAATGTTTCGTTAGCCATGAAAGGCTTAAGACAGTGCAGAGCACAGCAAGTGACATATTGCAGTGAGAAAGCCCGATACTCTCGCTTACACTCAGAAGTGCTTGCAAGGTGATTGAGCTGGCTTTTGAGGAAGTATTGAAGTTTTGCTTCACTCTGTAAAGCAGCAAGCAGACCGGGTTCTTATTAGGAGTAAGGCAGCACATGTGGTCAGCCCACAGCTGAAACAAACTTCAAAGTATGTGTAACTGCATATTCCCTGCAGAATTGCCATGTTCACTGGACTTCACCCAACTCAGCCTGTCAGTATCACATTGGGCAACATCCATGCAAAAAGACCAAAGTCTTGGAATGGCAGAAAAGGAAATGGGGCAAGAAGTAGGCAGTTAGAAAGAGAGTTGGGACAATAGATCTTTGTGTGGTAGTATGTTGTTCATTTTTGTCAATGCTGGCTCCCAGAATGAATGCTTTGAACATGGTTGTATTCTCAATACATGGCTTTACACCAGACTTTTTGAACTGTCCCTAGCTCCCCTTGCAGTTTACAGCTCTTGGTCATTTTTCCTTAAATGAAAATGGGTCTCTAAATAGAGATCGTGCCTATAAGGGCATACTAAACAAAAAGTGAAGGTGTCTTACACGCAATCCTTGAAATTTTACAATACAGAATCCAAAGAGCAGTTTTGAGATCCTGTCTTCCTTCAGACTCCTGTCTGTTATCTTTTTGTGAGTGAAAATGTGTACATCTGACCAGCCCCTGGCTGCTTTCTCCATTCCCTGCCCTGTTGCACTTCTTGAAGTTCAGTGTTTTCTTGCCTTTGAGTATGACTTTCCTTCCCCATGGGCTGTTACCTAATTTAAACCACCAGTGTAAGCTTATTCATTTTTTTAGAGGGAAACTTCTTTTTCTTAAAGGAGGGAATAACAAGTTTTTATTGGAAAATAATGATTTTTTAATGAAACCACATTTGTAGAAATGTGTCATGTTTCCATGGGCTGGATGGATTTCAATGGAAGGCTGCCTGGTTTCTTGAAAGCTGCCCTGGAAGCTTATACAGCAAGTTTCTTAAGCCTAGGAAGTCTGTAAGTCTTCTGTAAAGCCCCTGGATAGTCTATATTCTGATATTCAATATTAATTTTATGATTTGGGCCAACTGGGTGCTTTCAGGGCTTATAAACTAGTTCTTCACCACAGTGAGATGGGTACTTCCACATCTTCTAGGCTTGCCAGCTGTGCAGTGTGAAGTGTCAGTGAAGCACCTGAGATAACTGATGTGCAAGTGACGCTGTATACATTTCCTGGGTTATGTTCCTTCGCTAGCTACAGCAGTACTTACAGTGCTACCAGCTTGAACTTGTGCCTCGGTGAGGAAAGTGCTATGAGGAGGCAAATGTTAAACATTGCTAACCATGCCATAGCTGAGCCTTTGCTGCTCTTTTTTCCTGACCTCTGTGGCACATCGCTGCAGCAGTAACTCCTAAACCACTCCCAAATTACACCAGAGCCGTGTTGCCCCTGAGGTATGCAGTATTGCTGCAGAAGAACATCTGTTCCTCTTGTCATATAACATCTTGCACAGGGGAATTTTGATTATCATGATGTGTGGGATCCATCAACACTGTCAAAAGCCCAAAATATCTCTGTCACCCAACTTGAATGTACTTGATAAAATCAAATTTATTCTGAAAACTGCATTCACCTGCCTGAGGATGAAGTGGTGTCTTAGAATGCCTGGTATTTCAGCCTAGAAATAATACTGTATCAAGAAGCATGGGACTAACTACTGACATTTAATCTTAGTTAACCCATGTCTAAAGACAGGTTTGATTGCTGAAGTTGTTGCTCTGTAAAATGCATAACAAATAGTAATGAGGATACTTTGGGTGGTTTTCAAATATAAGGAACAGTACATGTCTGACCCTAACAACTTGCAAGTGTGTTAGAGGTAACAAAATGTGTGCAGTTTACCAAACGTACTGGACCAAGCTCTGCTGTTGTAGCAAAGGATATAGAAGCATTAACGTATAACGTGCCTGCTCCTAGATGACACTCGGCAGGCTGGTTCCAATCCAAAACAGTACTGAAGTATTTTACTGGATCAAACTTGAACTCCAGCTGTTGGAGGAAGAACAAATGGCACATGGTTGCCTTGTTAAAGTTATTCTGAACAATTTATTTCTCTTAAATTTAAATGTCTCTAGTGCCCTTTCCAGATAGCAAGATGATCCTTGATGTCCCTTCCAATCTGGTATTCTATGATTCTAAAGCTAACAGGCTGTTTTTAATAATGTATTTGATAGTCTCAAACTTAAAAAAGTATCAAACTAAAAAAAAAACTCTGAGAAAGTTGTTGAGAAAGCCTGTTCTGTCTAATAGGCACTGTACACTCCATTTTGTCCTCCAAAGGCTGCTCCTTGCATGTTGAGCTGGCTTGATCATATGGAGATACAGTATGTTCCTTTAGAATTAAATTAATACAGGTCTTCAGAATCAATTCTGAATTTTGGCAATGGAAAGGCCAGTCCAAGATCAGTATTACCAAGCTTCCTGTTTTCTAACTGCTTTTTACCAGCTAATCAATAGCTACAGACAAGTTGAAAAGCTGGGATTTTTTCCTTAATTTTCTGCTTCATTAGGAGCTTTCTACTTTGTACAAGCATTGACTAAGGCTTGTGCAATTAGAGACGCCAGAGAATTCCCATGCAGAAGTCTGGAGATAATGGGGCCTGGCATCCTTTTTTCTTTTGGGCATCTGCATTCCCTTTGACTGATGGGTTGGCAAGAGCTGTTAGACAACTTTTTGAGAAGGAACATGTAACTGAATAACAGTATTGCTTAACACTTTTGAGGAAAAGAGCATTTTCTTGCTGGATTTTTTAAACTATTTATTTTCTGGTGAATAGGCTACAGTGTATCAGTGCAGGGTGATTACCAAAGTAGTCCAACACATTTATTCTGACCCTGGGTCTTTTTTAGTAGTTATGCAACTACAAAAATTAGCTGCAATTACGAGGACATTAGACTTGAACCTACTTGAACCTGCCCACTAATGCAAAAGATCTCATTAGTTTCAAGCAGGGGAGGTACTTACAACTGTGACTACAGTTCAAAACATCTTTTTTTTTTTTTCAGATATGCTTCTTTTAAATGTGAAAAGTAGAAAACACTCTACATGTCAGAGTTCTGCAGGTTTGGGGCCTTTGCATAGGAACCAAGTTTCATGGTAAGATTCAGACTTTCTAGACCCAGGTCTTCAGTGTTGCACAAAACTCATGGGATTTATAGCCCTTTAAAACTATTCTTCACTGCAGACACATAGAATCACAGAATGACTGAATGGTTGAGGCTGGCAGGGACCTCTGGAGGTCATTTGGTCAAATGCCTCTGCTCAAGCAGGACCACCTTGAGCCAAGTGCCCAGGACCACATCCAGACAGCTTTTGCATATCCCCAAGGATGGAGACTCCACAACCTCCCTGGGCAACCTGTGCAGGGCTCGGTTGCCCTCACAGTGAAAAAGGGTTTCCTGATGTTCAGAGGGAACCTCCTGTGTTTCAGCGTTGGCCACTGCCTCTGGTCCTGGCACTTGGGCACCACTGAAAAGAGACCGGCTCCATCCTCTTTGCACCCTCCCATCAGCTATTTATGTATATCAGTAAGAGCCCCTTGAGCCACCTTTTCTCCAGGCTGGACAATCCCAGCTGTCTCAGCCTTTCTTCCTGAGAGAGGTGCTTCAGTCTCTTCATCATCTCAGTGGCCCTTTGCTGGACTCCAGTATGTCCCTGTCTGTCTTGTACTGGGGAGCCCAGAACTGGTCCCAGCACTCCAGGTGTTGCCTCACCAGTGCTGAGTAGTGGGATTGTTCCCTGCTCATGTTCAGCCTTGCATCCACCAGGACATCCAGGGCCTTTCTTGCCAAGCTGATTTCCAGTTGGGTGGGCCCCAGCATGTACTGGTGCCTGGGGTTTTTCCCCCCAAATGCAGGACTTCGCAATTCCCCTTGCTGATCTTCGTGAGGTTGTTGTCAGCCCATTTCTCCAGCCTGTCTAGGTCCCTCTGGATGGCAGCACGACCCTCTGGTGTATCAGCACCTCCTCCCAGTTTGGTGTCATCTGCAAACTTGCTAAGGCTGCGATCTGCCCCATCATCCAGATCATTAATGAAAATTTTAAACAGAATCAGACCCGGTATTGACCGTTGGGGCACACTGCTTCAAGCAGACTTTGTGCTACTGACCACCACTCTCTGTGCCCATCTGTTCACCCATTTTTCAGTCCATCTCAATGTCTGCTCATTTAGCTGGTACTTCAGCTTCTTTATGAGGATCTTGTGAGAAATCCTGCAGTTACTTTTCACCTGCAGTTGACTCCTAAGAAATTTTTTTGCCTCGCTAACCAACCAATTCATGTTCTCTGTCAGGGAAATAAAATACAAGTATTCAGGTTTGTAACTCAGCTATAAGCAGAACAGTTAGAAGTTGAACTTCCAGAAGAAGCTGCTTTGGAAAACCATGGTCTTGAAATGTCTTGGACAGAGCATTTTGCAAGTTGCACAGCAGGCCTGATATGTAACTAAAAACATTTTTTTCTTGAAACTGTCTACCAACTCACCTGAAATGATATGTCCCAGAAAATGTCTCACTAAATGATAGATAAGCACAAGTGTTTTGCCCTTAACCACTCCTGGTGTTTCCAGTCAGATTAGCATAGCATTTCTACTGGCAGGAAAACTACTGGAGAAGTCTGACTCCCTGGGACCATCAGCCAGTGAAATCCTGACTCTTAGGAGATGATTTCTTGCTAAAAATATTAACAAATATTAATTCACCCACTGTCACATGAGCCGCTAAATATAACTGACTATACATCTGTAGTAGAAGGTTCTTTCTAATCCAGCAAGGGCAAAATACTTTTGTTTTCATGGAAGTATGTCACAGGTGTGAAGAAAACGAAGAACTTTGTTTTGCTATTAGGCAGTTCAGACAGTGGAGCCATTCTAGATAGTCGTCTAGCTAGTGATTCTTGCGATTTTGTTAAAAAAAAAGCCAAAACAAAAAAAACTTTGTAGAAAACCTCTAATATTCTTCATGTCTCATCTTCAGCCAGTTATTTAACTTCTTTGGCTATATTTGGATAAGTGTACAACATGCTGCTTTTCCCTCAGAGGGTGATGGAAAGTGAGTCTTTATTATTTTGTGCCAGTTGGCCCACATATAACTGTGGAAATGGCATTAGGATTTCATATTTGTTTGTCTTATAGCAGCTGTATTAAATCAGCTGTATTAAATCAGCTGCCTTAATCATTCCCTGTAAATGTGAAATAAACCCAAAAGGCTACAACTGGATTCTTAGCAGTCATACATATTCCCCAGTGCAACTTTCCAGATGGTGAGAAGCATAGCTAAAAATCTTGTGTGTTTCACTGGTATAGCACTGATAGCATTTGCCTCTGCTAATGAGTGAGCCAGACTAGAATTCAGCTCACTTCTCACATAATCACTTTCAAACTGCTATATTTAAATAAGAAATGTGAATGCAGTAAGACAGTCACTGTCTTAGCCAGACCTAGGTCAAAGGAACAGTTGCCAGGAGACACAATGGCCCATAGCCTCTGTGGTGAGATCTGGGCTAGTCGACACAATTTCCTTCTGTGGGATCAAGTTGTTGGAGAAACTCGTTGGACTGAAAAATCCATGCTGTTGCAAACTGCAATGTTGTTTAGGGAGGAGGAGTGGTGATCTGGAGGACAGCTTAGGCCAAAGAGTATTCAAAAAGCAATCTCTTCAGAAACCAGCAGTTATACCTTTTTTTAAAGTGAATTTTGTGGTTAAGCCACAAGATGGCAGGAAAGCAAAATAAATACTTTTTGATGGAGCAGCTGCAGTTGAAAGTACCGTCTAAAACCAAATACGATAGAGAAGGTAGCTAATTTTCCTTATTAAAGTGTTGTTAAAGCCTTATAAAGTTTTTAAATCTGTTAGATATTCCTTTAATTAGCGTGATCTAACTGTGATTTGCACTAAACCATAATACCGTATCTTCCTCATATCTGCTGTTTATGGGTCAGGACAAGTATTGGCTATTCTTTTGCTATAGACAGAAAGTAAAAAAGTTAGCCCTGACTGTTTCCATTCTGGATACCACCAGAACATGGTGTGTAGGAAAATGAAATGCAGAATGAAGTCTCTTTGTATCTGGAAGAAGAACCATGAGTTTCCTGAATGATGATTAATCCTTGGTTTGTATATTTTATTAGTATACCCTCCAACTCTGCCCTTGCAAAAAATCTACCTTCACGTTATTCTCAAAGCTTACTGAAAAACCAGTTAGTAGATTCAAGTAGATTAGTTAGTACTAATTCAAATTTAGTACCATAATAAAAGGTAGAAGTGTCTTAAAATCATCTTTGTGCTTTATCTGCCAGTGTCATCTGATACTAAGAAACTGCTATAAACTTTTCCACAGGAAGATTTCAAATGAACGAATTCTGTTCCTCTCCTGACTAGTCCCTTCAGTGTAATCTTAATAGACTAGGTTTTAAAACATCCCGTTTCCTCTTTCAAAAGCAGTGGTCACAATTGCATCCTTAGCATGGTGTACGTAGCAACAGTGTCTAGTAGCATGAGCAATAAGTATCAGTAATAGCCGTGTACATGGAATCTTACTACCAGTTCTCAATTGCCTGCATAGTCTTGGCCCACAAATCCTCTTAAATGCCCCATAGTGCTGACTGTAACCCAAGGAAGACATTGCCTACCATAGTAGTTAATGATATTTAGTGGATTTTAAGTGTTCTCTCAAGTGTAGCAAGCTGAGTAAAATACCCATATCCAATGACATACGTGGTTTTAACCCCTCACTTTATCTGTACCTGTTCTAAAGTTCCAGAGAGCTTTCTGCATCTGATAAAAATAGTCCCTCTGCCCTCTCCAGGCAACTCGATCATCTGAGTGAATCAGGAAGCCCCTCACCAAAAAAAGGCTTTATAAGTAGTGTTTCTCAGCTCCAAAAAAGTTGTTGAACATGTTTTGACCAGGCTTCAATGGCACACTCAAGAGCTTTCTTTAGTTTTACCCATTTTGGAACTTACTTCTTCATCCTTCTTTCCATCCCTATTCTCCTCATTTGCTGCTGCCTTCCCAGCTATCTGCCTTCTAACAAGGACACTTTTTGCTTCTAGGACAGGCAGCCTTTGTGATGTGCCAATGGCAAAGGGACTTCTTTACCAAGCTGGTCAATAGCTTTACCATCCTGCTGGTGCAATAGCTGTCTTTTGGCCAAGGACCAAAAACACAGATCAAGGATCATGAGGCAGCATGCAGAAGAATTTTGTCACACAGAGGAAATTAGTAGTAGTTCATGGCTTTGCAGCCTAGTTAAATAATCATGGTCAGTCTGTGTGTACTTAGTTGCCCTGGTAATAAAAGCAGAAAAGTTTAACTGAAAAAAAAGTCTTCACCATATTGGTAACTTATGTTTTTTACATACAATGCACTTATTTGTGAGAACTACTGATCCCATTTTTTCTGCTATTGAAATGTTTTTTCATGGTAAATTGACAGCTGTACTTGAAGCAGTTTTGATTCCTCCCAGACTCAGGCAGCTACTCTAAAGAAACCTCTTAATTTAAAGCAGTCACTTCTTCATCTTTTCTATGACTAGGCTATGCTTGTAGTGATGTGTGGGAGTAATATCAGCAGGCCTTACTGCTGGATATCTGCCTGTTCTAACTCTATCTCGGTCATGTTGAGGAATTCCTAGTTTGGTGTAAAAAGAAGCCTGTTAATAACAAAAGTGACTTCTTTGTGTTAAATCATAAAATCCACCAGGACCTGTCAGTTCTTTGAAAGGCAGATGTTGGACCAAAGCAAAGACTCTGTACTACATATTAGGATGCCATGATGTTAGACTTTGCCTGGGAGAAGTTGCAGAAATAATTAGAATCCTTTGTTTAGAAGGCTGATTTTTTTTCTTTTTTTCTAGAAATGTGCTGCACTGAAAGCTTCCTGCCAGCCATCCATAGATTTCCAACTTTGGGATTATTGTGGGAACACAGTCTACAATTACAGTCTTAAAATCTTAGTCTGTACTGTGTTCCCTTTTTTCTCCCACCACCTAAAGACAGAGAACAGGTTATGGGAGCCGATTGCTGCAACCACATGGTGCCAGAGCTGAAGTTCATTCACTTCTAGCAATCCCCTCAGTGGTTTTATACCAACAGCAGAGCTGTGTCATGCTCACTCTCTGCCCACTCAAGCTGTCCATGACTTCAGCTGCTGTAGGTTTAAGGAAACCATGGGTCAGGCAAAAAAGAGAAACAATAATGAGTAAATATTAGATTCACTTTCGGTAATAAGTAAGTATCAGATCCATGTTCTCTGAGGGTTTCTCTTTTAATTATTTAATTTACCATGCCCCTTGGCAGCACTGTAGGCTTTTGTGCTATTTTCCCATAAATACGTCCTGAAAACCCCTGTGGCCGCACTTTACTCTGCTTTGGTATGGTCCTGACATTAACAGAACTAGAAACCATGTTCCTGCTACATTTGCTTCTACAATGTTTGTATTATTTTTTACAAGTCAATTTGAATATGCAAAATCTGCAGACACTTTTACCATTTTAACTGGGTTTATGTACAGGGCTGCCATTGTCATCAAGATTATTTTCTTGTACCACAGTCATGGTTACTCTCAAGTATAACATGAGTTCTTTTGACGCTTACCACTTCCAGGCTAGACTGAAATGCTTGGATTTAGTAATTTCTTTCTGTACAGTATATGCTCTGAAATACTTAAATGTCTTACATTTGCTTCCCAGAAGTGGTTTTGTAGCTGGATTCTTTTTCCCTGGAGTTTTTAAGTCACGATCTGTCTCTGTGATGACAGAACAGTATGGCACACAGTCCTTTGTCTAGCTCTCAGTCTGCCTTTTTTTTTTTCTTTAAGCAAGCCCACACCTTAAATGTTACTTTTTCTCTTAGAAAAGTAGCCACCTTATCTTTATTATACAATGGAAACTACTTAGAGTACTTACAGGGTAAGAACTTGGAGATCTGAGATCTTAAAGCATGTTTGGCAACTTTTCAGTTAATTAAGACACATTTATCTTGGATGTCTGAGCTATTTCCTTTGACAAAATGGCATTAGCAGTTGAAAATAAGTAAACCTTTTTGACTAATGAATTGAACATGATGTAATTGTTTTAACACACATTCTGTTTTAATCAGCTAATGATATGGACATAATAAATGCCTCCATTTTCTCAGCCAGTCCAAAACAGACTTGGCATCATGGATTTTATCTTTATCTTGGTTATAAATTACATATGTATGTATTAGGTAAGTAAACTAAAAGAACAACGTAGTTCTGATTCAGGCTTCCAGGCATAGGCGAGAAACCTAAACTATTTTTTAGCTGTGACAATAGCAGAAGACTGAACCTGATTATCTTAAAAGCCTTCTTCATCCCTATGGCCTGTTGTTTTCTTAGCTTTGGTGCAAGTTTGTGGTATAGTCTAAATAAACTGTTCTTCTTACGTACCATGGAGGCCTGTCTTGTCTTTTCAGATGATTATTGTTAAAACATACTTCAGGGTTTGATATGTGAAAAAAATAACAGCATGGGCAAGGAAATTCAGAACATAGACTGACAATTGCAGACAATTATTGTTTTTTTTAAATATGGGGACACTCCTTGAGGCAGCCTCAGATGAGACAAAGACAACCAGTAGAGCATTTTTAGAAAATAATTCATTACCAGGAGGAAGACCACCTTTGTCCTAGGATGGAATCCTGTCAGATCACTTCAAGGGGGAAGAAAAAAACAAACGAAAAGCTCATCCAGTGGCTAGGGCACCCTGTTAAGTTACAGGAAAGAATTTATGAGGAAAGTCTATGCAAACTACCAGGTTCCCATAGAGGCAAAGCAAGATTACTGTTCAAAGAAACCATGAATGTAGGCAACTGGAAGTAGGAGGTTATTCGACGATTTGGGGAGTATAGGTCTGCTGATAAAAGGACGTAATCCTGTCAGGCAGTAACAAAGGCTGCATGATAGAGGTCAGAGAGGTTCTGTGTAGCGTCCAATGGTGACAAAAACTTAAGTGACTTCAGTCACATCAACTGTCTGTGTGTACAGCAAGGAAGAACTTGAATAAGGTTCTACTCAGAGTTCAAGGTGTTTTAATATGTTTGAAGAATGCTGTGATATATGCTTTTATGCAGTGCTCTGGAAATCAGAAACTGTGTCAAGAGAGCAATATTCTTCACTGTGCAATGTTTAAAAATGCAAGGTGCGTTAGAAGGCCAGAATGGTCTCTTCTTTCCTGAAGGAAAAATGAACTGTGTGTTAATGTGGGTTTTCCATAGATAATTCCTATGCTATATTTCTGTAACAGAAAAATGTTGGAGGGAGAAGCAGTTTGCATTAGTTTGCTTCTCATTTAATTCTGCTTATAGCAGGAAGGAGTAGGTGGATCCATCGACTCTAAGTGTACGATAGATGTGACGTGGATAGACATATTCTGCTTTAATAGTAAATCTTGGCTTTGGCCCAATGACCCAATAACATATACTTTAGTAGCTTCATCTTTATATATTGGAGAATTTTAAAACTTGTCTACGCAATTTTCTGTACATACATCTTGAAAGTGTTGATGTACTCTATACTCATGTACATTTTCTTTCCTCAGTTATTCTGTCTTTCATATTTGGGGTAATATTGGGCATATTGGTAGGAGGGCTCTGCACAGAGATCTGGACAGGCTGGATCGATGGGCAGGGGTCAACTGTATGAGGTTTAACAAGGCCAAGTGCCAGGTCCTGCACTTGGGTCACAACAACCCCATGCAATGCTACAGGCTTGGGGAGGAGTGGCTGGAGAGCTGCCCGGTGGAAAAGGATCTGGGGGTGCTGGGTGACCGCTGGCTGAATGTGAGCCAGCAGTGTGCCCCGGTGGCCAAGAAGGCCAACAGCATCCTGGCCTGTATCAGAAATAGTGCGGCCAACAGGAGTGGGCAAGTGATCGTGCCCTTGTACTTGACACTGGTGAGGCCGCAGCTTGAATACTGTGTTAGTTTTGGGGCCCTCAGTACAAGAAGGATGTTGAGGTGATGGAGCATGTCCAGAGAAGGACAACAAAGCTGGTGAGGGGTTCGGACCACAAGACTTATGAGGAGTGGCTGAAGAAACTGGGGTTGTTCGGTCTGGAGAAGAGGAGGCTGAGGGGAGACCTTATCACTCTCTACAACTACCTGAAAGGGGGTTGTGATGACCTAAGTATTGGTCTCTTCTCCCAAATAACTAGTTATAGGACGAGAGGAAATGGCCTCAAATTGAGCCAGAGGAGGTTTAGATTGGATATTAGGAAAAATTTCTTCACTGAGACAGTGGTCAGGCATTGGAAGAGGCTGCCCAGGGAGGTGGTGGAGTCACCATCTCTGGAAGTGTTCAAAAAATGTGTGGATGTGGTGCTTTGGGACATGGTTTAGGAGGCATGGTCGTGTTGGGTTAATGGTGGGACTTGATGATCTTGAAGGTCCTTTCCAACCTTAATGATTCTGTGATTCTGTGATTTTATGTGCTCGATAGTACCTGGCACAGCTTTTGGATGGTGTTAAATGGTTTAAAGTAATAACTGTGTTTTAAATAGTGTATGGTTATAGCTGCAAAGTGATTGCTAAGTAGATGGTATAGTCATAATTCTTATGTTTTTAGTTCATGTGAATAGCAGCAAAGTTCAGTAATATAAAACAAGCAGACAAAACATCTTTCCTAGGAATCAACACCAAAAGTATTTCTTGTTAAAATGTATAACTTGACACTAAGTCTTATAAAACCTTTATGATGTATATGCTGCCTGTACCTGGAGAATTTTAACTTTCGTAAACATGTAAGTAAAAATTATTCAAAGGCATGCTAATTGCCTGTGCTGAAGTGTGACTGAATTCACATTCTGTTTTCTAGAGATATGGTTTTGAATTCTGGAAACTCTTACTAATGGACACAGATTTTACATCCTTTTTTCTTGATTTTATCAAAGTACGGTACTAATAACTTTGTACTTTCTTCTTTTTCTTTTTTGACTTCCACACATCTTCACTGTGCATCTCCTAGATTGGAATAGCTTCCATTTCCTTCTCCCTCCCTTTCTCCTCTTCCCTTCTCCCCATAGTTTGACTACCTGACAGAACTTCTGTTCCTGCTGCATTGTCTGAAAAAAACAGACATATCAGAGAGGAGAAAAGGGCAAGTAGCTCTCATGGTAGCTCGGACATAGTTTCATATTGCCAGCTTCTCCAGATATACAGGACAGTTTTGCTCACATAACCTCAGTTCGTATGTTGAAAACCAGGTAATCCAGACTTGAAAGGACCCATGGGTCCCATGGCCATGCCTGTGAGGCTAAATGCACCCTTGATCACACCCACAGGGAGGGTCTGTGAGTGGCAGATGGAAGATCCCAGTACTACCCTGCCCTGGCTGCTCCCAGGCCCACCACGGGAGCCATCAGCCCGTCAGAGGCCCGTCTCAGCGTGCCCAGAGGAGCGCAGGGGCCCAAAGGCAGGCGGGAACCCAAACTAAGGGCTCAGAGGAGGGGGCACCCAGTCTGGGCTCTTTCCAGGGCTCTGCCAGGAGACCCATAGCCCCATGGCCCAGGCGTGAGACCCATCACAAAAAGTCAAGGCTGGAGAACCTGGAACCCCCCTTCCAGTTGTGGGGGGTTTCTGCCTAGAGGCATGGGATGCGTTAGGGCAAGAGCATTTCAGGATTGCAGAGGACTTCTTATGGGCTGTTTAGGGAAGAAACCAAAGCAGGATGAGGCCGTTTGTGCCATGTTTATGTAATTGCTCTGTGTGTCTGTGCCCACCTATGTGGCTGGCTGTGTATACCTGTGTACATGTGGTGCATTTATGTGCTCTGCATGCATGTGCCTGCTGGGAATGTTTGCTCATCCTTGCTGCAGGCTGGACCTGGGGGTCTTGCAGCTGCAGCAGCCTTGCCAGTCCTGGGCTGTCAAACCTGGCATGGTTTTCCCCTGACAAAGCCTGCTCCACTTTGTTAATTGCTGTGACTAGCACATACGTGGCTTCTGTGCACTGCACAAATCTACACTGTACTGTCTCAGAGATGGGAAAAACGCCTGCAGTTGTAACATGAAATGGAGACGTAGGATTTGTTCATGCACAGGGACACTTCACCCTGAAGTGACTCTGAAAATACATTGCTAAGAAACTCTGAGACAGTGTCCAAGCAACCCCATCCACTCTCTTCCCAAGCTGGTCCAGCTGCTGGACACTGTCAGTGGTCAATAAATTAAAACTCATAGGAACAGCCAGAAATACCATTTAATACTAGTCTCCTGATTTTATAGGTAACTACATCCCATATCTCCCTCTAAAATCGATCAAACTTCAAAATCACATTTAATTAAAAGTTTTGCTTATGAATATGCCTATAGCTCATGCTCACAGATGTATCAAATAGGCTGAAAGTGGCATGGCCACTGCTAGCATTAAGCAGTTAAATGGTTGAAGAAAGAAACCAATTGCAAAATGCAACATGAAAATAAATCCTAAATGCATCACCAGAAGAGCTGTTCCAACGAAAGCTGCATTTTGTAGGTGTTTATGGAGCTTATCATAGAATTATAGAATCTTTCAGCTGGAAGGGACCTTTAAAGGTCATCTAGTCCAACCCCCCTGACAATGAGCAGGGACATCTTCAAGTGGATCAGGTTACTCAGAGCCCTGTCCAACCTGACCTTGAATGTTTCCAGGGATGGGGCATCTGCCACCTCTCTAGGCAACCTCTTCCAGTGCTTCACCACCCTCATTGTCAAAAATTTCTTCCTTATATGTAGTCTAAATCTACGTTCTTCTAGTTTAAAACCATTACCCTGTCCTATTGCAAAGGGCCCTGCTAAAAAGTCAGTCCCCATCTTTC
>NW_010528310.1:0-28465 GCF_000687285.1 Phaethon lepturus | reverse complement strand
CTTTCCAACCTTAGTGATTCTGTGATACCTTCCCATATCTGAGTGCTAGCTGCAAGCTAGCTGCCACCTGATACACAACAGGCACCTTGCCTAGCATGCAATTAAAATCCATACTGCATGAGCTGCATTTCTAGCTCATGTGTGCTGATTTTCAGCTCTGGCCTGGGAAAAGGAGTAGCCTGGTTGTGGGCTTAACTGTGCAAAAACTACTGCAAATGAACACAATTTAATTAAAAAATAAAAAAAATTACAGTATGACCTGCAGGATCTACTTGCTGAAGCGTGCAATTGTCAAACTCTTGTCCTGGCTCACACAGCAATTTTCTCCAGCCCTGCCACCCTTGCTGTCCTCATTAATAAAATGAGCTCTTCACAAGAAGTTGACATCATACCCACATTTAGGGCCATAGGTCCAAAATCCTGTATTTTGTTGCAAATCTCAGCCCCTTTTGAAAACCCCACCCTCAAGTAGTGAAAAGCCACCTAAAGTTTTGAGAATAGTCACACACAAAGACATTCAAGCTTTAAATGAAGAATGGCCAGAAAAACTTACACTTCCTGACATTAAAAAAAAATAAACTCCGTCAATACTGAAGAAAGAGATAGAGGTTTTAAAAATAATGCAAGGAATGTAACATCCTCTATGAGACTGTAACTTAACCAGACAATGAGAAGTCTTCCCAAGAGATTGCTTCTATAAATACTGCCTTCCAAAGTTCCTCTCTCATGTGTCAATCAGTTTTTACTGGCTGCAGAACTCAGTCAGGAAAGAACCCTAAGACAGAAAAAGTCTGCTAAAACAAAGAAAACTTACATTAAATTCCATTCTATCATGAATCGGAAGAAGGGATGGTACAAAGACTGTGAAAGGCCCGTATTTAGTCAGCAACACTGAACAACCAGAAGCTGTAAAAAGAGTGGCAACATGAAGCAGTTACTCGGCATATGGTTTAACTCCAGCAATAATTATTCCTCTTGTTAATATCACAATTCAATATACACATTTTTGGCATGATGCAAGTAGCTAGTTGTTTACAAGGAACCAGAGGGAGTTTGGTATAGCTGTCACAGCCCAGCTTGGTTGCTATTAGTTTTAAGCACTTGCCCACAAGATTTCTGAAGGATTGCTGGTGACTTTGGTCCATTTTGAATCACTGCTGAAATTTGCAAAGTATTCATAATAATTTTGTTCCCTCATGCTTACTACCTTATTCTTGGGCCAAGCATCCCATCTTCCCTTTGAAACAACTAATTTTTGGGTGTCATCAGGATTTATTGAGAGTAAGTACTTCTTGAGAAGCTGCTATGAACCCGCAGTTGTCAGTCTTCACTCAGTCGTCAATGGCCCATCAACAAAGGTCATTAGGTATTAAGTCCCACTGCACAGGAGTTAGGAACCCAGAGATCTTCATGCGGTTGCTGATAGCACAAACCATTATGGAAAACATATGCAAAAAATCAGTGTTGGCAACACTGATACGTAGTAGTGAGGGGTATTCACACAAGCTGAGCTTTGACCCCTATCTCTATACTCCTGTCAAGTTAATGGAGATAGAGAAGACTGTGCAGAGGATGAGTGGAGAAGGTATCTAACATAAATATGCTTTGACATGAGCTAAAGGGTTCTCATTCTTTCCTTGGATTACAGTGAGGCAAAAATTAACCTTTGCGGATATCACTCCCCACACTTGCAGTACACAGGTTCTTAAACAGTCTTCCGTGCTTTGCAATGCAATTCCTCACTCAGAAAGTACCATGATGCATAGAATAAAGCCTTTTCATCTCAGTGGCCACTCACATGTGCACACTGGCAAGGAGGCTGTTCAAGGGCTAAGCAGAGGACACACAGCACACCAGCCTCAAGTATCACTGTTAGAAAACTCAGCGACAGCTGAAAGATTGCTGAGCCTTCAACAGATACTGCAGGTGGAGGCACACTGGTGGTTTGATACAAACAGGTTTGAATCACACCTCCAACGCACACTTTCTTTCTTCTGCAGGTACGGTACATCTTTCACCAGGACTGTCAAATACCTAATACTCATCCACAGTGCTCTCTGCAACAGCCTCCTCAATGCACAGTCCAGAACTGGTAATATAAGTTCAGAGCTGTGATGTGTTTAATTTTGCAGCCCATGGTCATACACTGCAAAACAGATCTATTCTGCTGAAAGGCTTTTAGCCTTTTCTGACATATTCTTGTCCCCACATTTGCTCCATTCCCCAAACAAATTCAAAAGACATTTACCAAACATCTTCCTGGCGACGTTTAATTTCCTAGCAAACCTTCCTCGTGAATTATGCTGATTTATCTCACTCAAGAGATCTTTATAGCAACTTCTCCCATCTCCAATCTCCCCTTCTTTACACACACAGCTAAAAGACAAGAATGAAACGTAAAAAACAATTATAAAACAGTGCGCAACATATTCAACAAATGTGAGTAGAACACGTCAGTACCTACACTTGAAGGAAAAATCCCAGCTTTAAGGTGTAGGTAAGAGCTTAGTAACTTCTGCTTAAACTAAATGACAGGAAAAAAGATGCACGTTTCTGGAGTGCAAGCAAATTTGGACCTAACCAAAGAGAATTAAGATGCTTTCTCAGATACAATCAACATAAGAATTGTCTGCTCTAGAATTCAAGGTTCAGATAGCCACAATATATTTATCGACACCTTTCTATCTAGATACTCAGTCAGTACCAGTCATTACAGCATCCAAAAATTTGAGGTAATGCCTAAAAAACATAGGCTGTGATAATCTAGCAAACAGTTCCTATGTGACCCCTCAGCTTCAGTGAGAAGTGACAGCTCAAGCACATCAGTTAGCTGCGGTTCATCTTAGACTTAATGAGGGCCCCAGGCAGGCTAATGACTTTTCCAGGAAAGCTTATCTACATGTGAAAATCTCCATCCTGATTCACACGGATGTATAGTCATTACTCAGAGACTACTTAAGATCACTGGCCAATAACCGTGTTTTTTCCCGTTTGGGTTTTGTCCAAGTATCGGCTCGGCTCTTTCTGTTTCCGGGATGCAAAAGGCATGTGACACAGGGGAGGAATTTGACATTACTCCAGCCTCAGAGGGCTGACTGCCAGCTGCTGGAAAACAGATATACTAAGGCAGGGACCATGCTGAACACCATGTCCTGCACTTTGCTAGCATATCTTCAGAAAAGGAAGCCACTGTGTTTCAGTTCTGGCCTGGAGCACACAATGAGCAGGTGGATGCTAACAGTTTTAGCAGCACTGGAGAAGGAAGGGCCAAGGAGATGAGCCTGCTCTTTCCCTCTTCAGTCTCTCAGAGAAGCTCCACCTCTTCTTGGTAATACACAAAATCCTCGGTGAGGCTTTCCCTGGTGTTTGGGAGGCCATTATGCAAAAATGGTCCTAAATCTGGCAATATTTCTGATTTAAGAGGCATCAACATCTGCATGTTTTGCTCCAAAGGACTAAATGAGGTCTGGTGTTTCTTTCCTCAACTTCACCCTTTCCTGTCAATCTGTAATTCTAATTCAGTTCTTGCTTACAGGCCTAAGTGGGAGGACAGCCAAAGACCTAGCCCTCAACCAAATGTGAGCAAACAAGAGTCACATATCTCCCTTTTAATGATGGATTATTAAGTGATAATACCTTACTACTACCACCAGCTTGGGGGGCTACATCTCCAGTTCACATCACAGAAGACTCTGCTGCCCCAGATTTAAAGCATCTTGTGACCCACATGCCAAAATTTACAATAACTGACAGAACTCTTTCTTTTCAATGGGCTTGTTACAAACTGGCTTACCTAGGATTCCCCTGGGAATTAATCTCACACGTGGCAGTCACGTCACAAAAATACTGCCGGCAATCGTTGGGAAATACAGAACACTCGGATGAAGGAGTTCTCCTACTCATCCCAGGCTTGCAAATGCAGGACGCCTAAGGGAAGGCAACACAGTGACTACAGAGCTGCATTCATCATCTTTTACACAGTATGTTACCCTACAAAAGAGCTGTCTGGTTTCCATCTGCAAAATCTAAGATGAGGAGAGCAGATTTGACCAACACAATGGTGACCTCATTTGAAGAACTTCTCACCTGGCCATTTTTCAGACCCTTACAGGTTGCTGGCATGCTGTTATTACCCTTACCTCTCCTGGACGTCTGTAAACACAAATCGTAGAGTTTTCTGGGCAGCCTCCATTGCTATCAACACAAGGGTTTATGGGCTGGCAAATCTTCCCATCTCCTTGAAATCCTCCTTTGCAGCTACATTGATACTTTCGTGGTCCAAGAACCTTACATACAGCGAAGGGGGAGCACGGAGAAGCAGCGCAAGAATCCTGAGCTGCAATTAAAGAAATGGCAAGTAAGAGTAACTAAATTTCTGTTTTCAAAACAGCACTTACTGCAGCACAGCAGAATGCAAAAGGACTGGGAAGAATGGCGTATAAGGAACTTATACTATTAAACTTTGAAATTTTCCCAGGAAAATAACATAGTTTCAGACAGCAGACATTTTGGGTTTTTTAATCTGAGGAATTTGGATGACTTATTCTTCATGTTACTTCAGTAACAGAACTGTGAATGACAGAGGATACTTGGATTTACTTCTGAATTTCCATCATACCTGAGGATATATGAAACTGCAGTTTGGTCAGCAAAAACTGCAAAAAGCCAGTGAAAATAGAGCTAGGCATACCCAGCTAATCACATGGATCTCTTTCTTTTAACAAAACCAATTCACAAACTTAAATTTGAAATCAGTGAAGAACTCCTCCAATTGCCTGTCTTATTATTTAAACTGGTACAGACTCACCAATATCCCATTGTCACGGTTATTCAGTACATACTTATAAGGGAGTGCTGGATGGAACCTGCAACTCTCATTCATTTCTTGCTTTTGGGACCAAGCAAGAGGACAGCCAAAAACTTAGCCCTTAATCTTAAAGGGATTCCTGAAAAAACAGGTTCCTAAGCTTCTGCAGTGAAGTAGGTATTGTATTCAGAGTGATCAAATTCATCTGGAGATACCAGTGCAATAAGATCTTTCCAAACAGAGGACCATTTAGGGTCACAGAGAAGTTTCTCACCTTGGCAAGTGCTCCCACTTTTTCTGTAGCCCAGCTTGCAGTCACACATCGCTGCCCCATCCCTTACCACACATTCGCTGTTGGCCTCACATGTCATGCCTTTGCAAAGGGGAAGTTCTGGAATCACACAGCAAAGAGAGTTTCCCTTTGAGCATGCAGGGCACTGCTGGAAGATACAACTTACCTTACAAAATATATGTAAATGAAGCTAAATGTGGTTTCCAGAGGCCTCCAAGCCGGCACAAAAGCCAGGGGATATAAGCAGTGCAGACAGCTCTAAATCACTGGCAGCCTAGGTAGCCAGGTCCCACAGGCCTTAGAAGAAAGGTTCTATCTGCTTTCCAGAGAAAGAACAGAGGCACAAAGAGATGGTACATCTTGGCCACTGTCACAGAGTGGGGAGCAGACCCCAGCTTTTCCCTCTGACTAGATCTCCAGTGCTCCGATCATCTTTCCTCTACATTCCCAAGCTATTCACTGCCCCCCAGATTTTTTTGGGCCGCATGCATCCAAGCCCATGTCATAGTTTAGCTCTAACAGCCCCTCTGCAGCTACCAATGTATTTACCTTGGTCACACCTGGGGCCAGTGTAGCCTCCATAGCACGTGCAGCTTCCATTCCCAGTGACGCCACTGTTGCATTCCCCGTGCACACAGTCACACACTGCAAGGCAAGTCCAGACAAACCTGATGTTCAGCTATAAGGCACTGCATAGGGCTTCTAGGCATACATCGGCCAACTGCCCTGGGACTCGGCACCCTGATTTCCCACCAATAACCCACAGCAAATGTAGCTCCTTTTAAAAATAAGCCATGCCAGTCCGAGCTTACAGAGGGCAAATTGCATGTCCTGGCCTCCAGAAGACGAAGTACTGCCCTATAAGAGCAGCCTTGAATGCAAGATCTAGACCAGCTTTTCAGGCACATGTTTTACCTTCCCACTTCTCTAAGTCTGCAGCCAGTGTGGAAGAAGGCAGTCTTATGAGAGCCTACCACATCTGTGACCCCACCGTTAGTGTCGTTGTGTGAGCACAACCACCAAGATCACACCTATCTCACCTGTGGATACAAGGGAACCAGGAGCTGGACAAAAAGGGCTCCTTTAACAGCCAGGCTGCACTGGTCATAAATTGCTCCCAAAAATGCCATACATAAGAAGCAGCAGTCCATGTATTAATTTTGTAGGGAGGGCAACAAGGAAGAAGCTGGGAGACAAGTGGGGCAGTTATAGGAGTCTGGAAAACAGTTGGGAAGTGAGTGTGGGTCGCTTCAAGGATGTAGGTAACAGCCCGGCTAAAAAGAGATGGGAAAGTGGGACAGCCCTGGTAAGGGGGAGAGAGAGAGATTTACAGTAGGAAAAATGGACTGATTTGAGTGAAAGACCCATTTGTCTAATGGGACAGTGGAGAAGGGCACAAAGACAAAATGCCAAGACACCTGCTATTGAACACTGCCAGCTGGCATACCTTCTTCCTCTCCAGTGGGTTCTTCACTCAACCTCCCCACTCCTCTTTCCTTGCTCTCAGGCATTTTTGTGGAGGTTTCACCTGAATTACTCATCCTTACCTGACTGACAGTCTGGGCCAAAATGATTTCCATCTCGACAGTCCTGGCAGGCAAAACCACTGTATTGCTCCTAGAAGAGCCCCAAAATGTCCCAGATGTTATTTTTCTATATCGTTGCATTGTTCCACACATTGTTATATTTCAAAGTCTCTCCCCATTTCTGATTTTCTGTGACAGCTGAAGCAATACAGTGAAGAAAACTGATCTGTTCCGTGCTCTAGTAGTGTCAACCAGCCCCCACAGCAGCCAAAATCACAGTGCAAGGCGACACACAGAGGGCATGCAAAATGCCAGAAAATCTCTGGTAAGCATTGAGGAAAAAATGTCCCGATCACAGACAGACAGGAATGTACCAGCTGGCCTCTGATATCTCTCCGAAAAGGGAATCTGTAATACACTAATGCCAATGGGACTTTTGACATTGATTTTACAGGGCTTGGGGAACTTAAGCTTATATTTTAATTGATATAAAGTGTCTTTGAGTTAAGTCAAAAAGCAACTTCCTCAAAGAAGGGCCCAAAAAGTAGGATTTTCAAAAAGTATCCCTTCACAATGTTATTAATTAAGGATGCTGCAAAAACATACAGTTCACAAGAGGAAGTTTCAAGTCTGACACTGATCCACTAAGCTAAAAATTTTAGAAATGCTGCTCTATACAATTCAAATGCACAGGAAAAGTTTATGCTTTTGTTGTACTAAGTGTGGAGCTGTAAAGAGAAAAATAAACATGTGCCCTAAATTCTCTTTTTGGTCTCTCTTGCTTTTCTTGAGAGAGGGAGGATCTGCCTGCCAAGGTGCAAAACCAATTCATTTGGGCAGTATATCATCCAAGTCTGGAAAAGGTGCTGCTCATTAAGAGCCAAGTATCTCAGGCCTGCTTGTAGTCACAGACAGACACTTATTATTTCAACAGATCGAAGGGTGAAATCCATGCGATTCTTTCTTCATTTCTCCCTAGAGATCCTCCACAACTCCATACCCTCACCAACAGCATCTTAATTCTATTGCCAACCACACCAATACTCCAGGAAAACCAGACACTGGTGCTAGCATAAAAGAAGCTGCCAATGGCCTTCCAGGCAGAAGGTCAGCCTTCATCCAAGGCATCTGCACAGCTACTGTACAACTCCCTCTGACAAAACCACATCATCCGCAGAATAAATCATGCACTGACCTTGCAGATGCAGGTTCCATTTTGCTGCATACCATCCAAGCATGTCCCATGGCCATTGCAGGGATTTTGAGAGCCACCTGGACACTCTAGCAGGCAAGAGACAGGCAGGACAAGATTAGATTGAACAACCAGCACTGCATCCCCCCTTCCATTTCCTCTTCCCCCAGGCATTCCAGTTGCACAAAAGCAATGGCCTTTTCACTAGCAAAGTCCCTGCCTGCTTATCCCACACACCTAACACTGAGCCAGAGCTGGTGAATATGGCCAGCAGTGGCACCAAGGAGCAATTTGGCTGCTAGCTAAGAAAAGCCTTTTAATAAAAGTCTAAGGAAATGTCCCAATGGGCCATAACTAACTAAATTTCAGCAAAGGCACTGAAACATGTTTTGAGATTGAGACACTGCTGCTAGCATCAGTGAGAGGCAGTATCAAACATCTGAGGGCAGTTCTGAAACTCAGGACAGATAGGAGCCTGCTTTGCAAAGATACTGAGCATTTTAAGCTTTCCCTGACTTCACGAAGAGCTGAGAATGTGCTCAAACATGGTCCTCAACCTCTTTGGACTGGGATACCTCTAAATTCTGGGTACTATTTCTGAAAGTTTTAGATGTGCAATTCTTTTGACAAAGCCAATTGCTTATTCAAACCACTTCTGTGTGAGAACAGCCTCAAGCTCTCAAATGACCTCCTTTTTCTGCAGGACTGGAGTGTGTCTTTCCATATTCCAACAATCAATCATATGAGAAGTGTTTAGCTTAGTAGGTATCGCTTTTGGATTTTTGAGATAAGACAAAATAAGTTCTCATTACTTGGCATAAACCTTAGTGAGAGCTCTCTGGGTTGGTTATTTTCACCTTGGGTTGGAATTGCTGAGCATTTTCTGTGGCTGAATGGCTGACTAACTCCAGACTATAAAGCAGCGCACGTGGCACACACACTGCAGACTAGAGGGACATCAGAAAGAAATATCTTCCTCTTCCTTTGGAAACTTTCTTAAAGAGGAACAAAAACATGCCTCTCCAAAAACTTATTTTTAAAGAAGAGACAAAAGGAAGTTCCAACAAAGAAGGTTATGTTATGTCTTAAGAGGATTCAACTCATATGAAGCAAAGATTCCTTCCCCATTATATTATGAACGTCCCAGACAGATAAAGGAGACCCAGTGAGTGTTTGAGTAATAATGAAAATTAATCATCTCAATGCATATTTAATGCATCCTATTAAAACTGGTTTGATTTATTCAACAGCTAGAGGGTATCGTAAAAAGATGAAAAACTTACCATAGCACTCTGTACCCCAGAATCCTGGACAGCACTTTTTCTCCTCAATTTCCTTTTTACATATGTGATGGCACCCTGGCTGGGAAAGGGTATTTTCTCCTAACTTGACAGTGTATCTTAAAAAGAACAATCCAAGATTCATGATTACAACACAAACACACCACATGCGTGTTGGAGGGTTTCTAAGCAATCACACTGCAGCGCACTGAACTCTGAGTGAAAGGAAGGGCACTCATTTCCTTCACCATACATGCACAGAAGAGTTTGCATTTGGGTTATGTCTTCTCTAAGGATGCCCATTGATTTGAGCCTCAAAGATTGGTTACAAGAAATCTGCCAGGGACTGGATATGAGACAGGACCTTCGGCAGTCTGAGGGCATCAGGACAGAAACCTTGGATGCTGGAGTTTTAGACAGGATAGAAACAAAGTTAGCATCTCCAGGGTGACTCAACATTTGACTTCACACCTAAAATAACCTTGAAAGAACAAAGTCTCCTTACAGGATGTGTCCCTTTCTATCTTGCACTAAAGATTCCAGATTGGGATGCTGGAAATTTGGATTTAATAGCTGTGTCATTCACAGATTCTCTATTCAATCTTGGACAAACCCCTTAAACCCCCAAAAGAAGCATTTTCTTTTCAACCCTTCATCCATCACCTCAACACACAGGGTAAGCCCTTGGTGGCAGTGTGTCTTGTTCTGCACGTATGCAGTACAGAACTATTCTTGGGTTTGTCCAATAACCACCACAAGACCAGAGAACACTCAGAAAAAGCTGCATACACTCACATTATTCTTACACTTCATTTTATTTTTGGCACAACATCCTTCCCAAAAGGAACTTGGAAATTCTCAATAGCATTGCCGCTTTGGCTTCAATCTGACTCCTATGTGTGTCTGTGCAAAAAGTGCTATAAACTGCAAAACTGCTACAGCTATTTTTAAAGTATTTCAACAGAATAGCAAATCACAGAGAACAGCAGACAATGGAGCTATATATCAACTGTTAACATTCACTACGGAATAGATACACAAACAATAATCTATAGTGTTAGATTTTTTAAAAACTTCCTAGTAAACCCAGTTTTCCTTCACCCTTTTCCTATTAGATCCAAGCTCAACAGAATAAGAGCAAGGAACACATGAACAAGCAATTGTCATAAAGCGAAGTAGGAAGGTAAAAAGTTCAGAGGATTATTGTTGGAAGCTGGGAGGATATACCAGGGGAACTATCATTATATTATTTTCCTAATAATCCACTACGGGATTCTGGGTCTGAAAGAGGCTTCTACGCTAGACAGACTTCTGTTAGGTTTCTACAGCAGCATTAGCAAACGCAGGCTGTTTATGGCAAGCTAGAGGTAACTGTGATGTAATTTGTTCCGTGTATTTAGAACCTTATGCCCAGCAAAAAGGCCGTGGGATTTGTAAGGAGTCAAAAGGAACAATAACAGGGACCATAAATCCATTTTAATGCATCTGAAACCAAAAATCCTTAGATCTTTAGAGCTCAGAAAACACATGCATGCTCTCCTGATGCACAGACACTACCCCTTGCATAGCAGGGCTGCACCAAAACCTTAATACGGTTAGGAAATAGGTCTTACCTGCAGTCCCTCACTCCTAATCCTTGGGTGGTCTTTAACCAGCCTCTTGGACACAACATTTTAGGCACTGCAGCACAAGCAGTACAAGCTGTATTCAAGGTAAACATCGTCTTGATATTGCACCGCATGGATTTTAACTTAAAAAGAAAAAACAGAATGGAAATAAACCCAAAATTAAATTGTTACTCTAAGCCACTCACCTTACCGTCCTTCAATATCTTTATCAACATTGCACACACCATTCTTTAGATACCACTGGGGAGGGCAGTGACCAGTGCAGCTGCTGGGATGTACTCATATGGGCTAAACCATCATGTCATGCTGCTGCATGCTGCTCTGCTTGGATCTCAGCTAGAAGGCAATAGGGCAGATCACAGCTATCTGATCTTTCCCTTATGCCTCACAGCAAAAATTCCAACCATTTTGAAAATAGTCATAACTGTGCGCTGTTAATTTAAGCTGGTCTTTTGAAAACACATGGTAGAGCTATGTGAGGACAAGGCTGAAATTAATAACCCCTGCCAGAAGACACTGAATTAAAATACCACACAGCATTTCTGTTTTCCATGCCATTGACATGATCCAGCTCACTGGTGGTTTCATTGCTGTTTCACAGGTCTGAAGAATGGAATGCATTAGTTCAGTCTATTTCCCAGAGCCCAGGAGCTGCTCACACAAACATTTCTCATGGCAATTGTCTTTGAGAAGGTGCGGTTGGCAGGGGGTGGATTAAAAGGAAAGGTGCTCTGCACCTCTCTGACCACCTGGATGGCCCCTGATGATTTGACCCTAGGTGAGAAGGACCTCATAAATACTGGCAAGAAGATCAGGTAGGAGAGTTGGATAATTCACATGGCTGGTGATAAATTCAGCGTGAGTCCTTCTACCCAACCAGAATAATTTTAGGGTTCAGGCTTTCTCACAGGGTTTTTCTGTACCCCTGTACTTACCAACTCTGCTTCTCCAAATGAAACACAGCCAGAGCAGATGAAAAATGTAAAGCCTCAGAGCAAATAATCATCATCATATGCCAGCTTGTCATTAAAGCTCATGATTTTACCCCAAAATCCTTGTATTCCTAAACTCCTGGAGCTGAGCCACTGTACAGAAACCTCATTTCTCATTTTGAAAAGAGACAATGTTTGCCACTGATGATGGCAAAGAAAAGCTGGGAGGCACAAACTGTGCTTGCCCCAAAAGGTCACTGACTTGAAAAAAAAACCCAAACACAGCTCACCTCAACTGTGCCTCTACAAGCACTGTATTTTCTAAAAATAAAAACATTAGATCAGATTTTGGGAGGAGGCCTTGATCTGTGATTTTAAAGCCAATCCTGAACAATGCTGTTAATGCAGCAGCTCTCCTGTGCCCAGAACACCCTGTTTTGGATTCCCATCGGCAGCCTCAGCTTTGCTTCCTCTGAACTTAAGTGCAAATGCATACATTTGCCTCCAGGCAAGGGAGGAAACCCATGGCTTCCCATCAGTTATCAATGGCTCAGGAAGGCCCTCCCAGATGATAGCCAGCAGACACTGTCAAGGAAAACCTCCTGAGCGATAACCCTCACGTCCCCGGTTCGCAGGGACGTCTCTTTGGAATGGTTTCCTGACTCAACACCCACGTTCCCTTTGCCTGGAGTTGTTGAGCTTTTTCTCATCTTCATGGATCCATCTGCAGCCATCCATGCAAGAATGCTGCCCAATGAAGAAAGTGGTGGTCCCTCACGTACATATTAAATTCTAGTTGCGCATCTGGGCCTTTCCTTACCGTACAGTAACCTCCACTTTCTTTGGTGGCAGGATCGCCAAGGCACCCGTTATGTCAAAGACTCCCTTCCTTGCATTATAAACAGCTCAAAACCAATCTGAGATCCACCAAATCCACCTGTTCATGCTCTGTGAGCACCAGCTTTAATAATTTTATCCAGCAGGACAGAGAACAGCTTTGCTGTTCCTTATGTTTCCACCCCACTGGCACACAGCGCAGTCAGAGGAGATTTCTCCTTTTTCATAGGAGAAATTGATTTTCTATCAGCACGTTATCAACGTTTTCTCATCCCAAATCCAAAACATAGCCTCATGCTATCTTCTATGAAGAAAATTAACTCTATCCTGGCTGAAACCAGGACATAGCTTTACTTCTAGGCATCAGGAGTTGGCTGTAAGATACAGTTGGGCCATTAAATGCGTTCTCTGTCATGGTGGTGGCAGAAGGAAACATTACTCAGACATTATTCCATTTTGCTTCTCTTTCCTTCATCAGTGTGGCTTCATTTCTAAATGAAGATGGACAGGGGCAGAGGAGAAGGGCTGTCACTTCTCCCTGTTGGCATCTTTAATTACTTGCAGGCAGAAGGACAGTTATTGTGGAATCCTCCCTATCCTACCTTCCTGGGACACTTCATGAGTTTAGGCAGCTTTCCAGTAAGATCTTCCCCTTTTTATAAGGAAATACGCTTGTGTCAGCAGAAACAGGCGGCAGGAAAGAGGAAGAAAACAGCTGTGTGGAAAATAATAAAAAAAAATATTTCCCTTCTTATTTGAGTGACAGAACTGATGAAGCAGTAATTTTCTGGAGCGTTTTGTTTATTAGGAAAGCAGAAGAGGGAATCAAGGGACATAAATGCAACAGTTTGGATACTCAAAAGTTTGGAGAGGATGAAAGATAGACAGGAGTTTGAGTCAGAGCTGGTTCCTGGGGCACAGCCTCATGGGAAACAACGATGCACTGCTCCCTTGGGCTCATCTGTGAGCGCTGTTTCTAAGTTTGAAGACACTGGAGAGGAAGCAGCGAGAAGGAATGTCTGCCCGTGATGCAGCAATGCTCCCTGACGGGCTGAGAGTCAGCGAGGTACACAGTGGCTACGCCAGAGAAAGGGGGTGAAAACAGTCCCTGTTCTGATTAGATGATGTTGTGAGCCTGGACTGTATCACACTTAGGGTACAATGCAACAGAAAAGGAAGACTGGTGCTCTCAAACAGCTCCAAAATTAAAGGAGGCTTTTAAAGCAGAAGACATCTAGCTGTGGCTGAAAGAAGAGAAGAGCCAGGGTGCCTCTGTCCACACTGAGCTCTGTCCTGCCAAGGCTGGACTGTGCTCTCTCCCTGCACTCAAACACATGCACGTGCATGAGCAGCCACAGCCCTCTGTGCTTAGCTGAGACATATCTGAGCTTCTGGATGCTGCAGTGTTTTCTTCCCTCCTCTCACTCTTAACACAGATGTCCCTTACTTCTCAAGCGCTCATGTTCCTCTTATTCTACCTCAAGAGAATAAGCTGGGGAGGTTTTTTTAAGGGCTAATTTCATTCCCCTCATTTTCACCCTTTTATCTTTTCATCCCAAACTGTAACACAAACCCTTCTACATGGCAAAACCTCAAGGAAGAAAGAAAAACACATTTGGACGTCAGTGTTTGGCTCCAACAATCCTGGGAGCCAGTTCTGGAAACAGTCATTATCTAATGAATCACCAAGTTTCCAGTGCATTTGCCCTTTACAAAACAGGGCTGTAGACACATGCTTGAGCCGTTATAGTCATGTATCTCCCCAAGAAGTTCTCAGTAACACTTTAGCTGAACAGATCAGAGGCTCCTGGACACACAAGCCCTTCACATTTGTCCAAGACAGACACTTTTCATCACGATAATGAATAATCAAGCTCAGAGATCACATAACACAAGATTTACTGTTGCCCTAGGTGTTTCCCACCATCTCAGCTGCAAAGCACTGGAGGCATAGGGATGCAGAGAGCACTCCCCTCATCTTCCACCTGCCTCCATTCCTCCTCCAGCACAGCCTGGGACTGGCCTCCTCCCAGCAGAAAAACCCTCATGGTCTTCACACCTGCTGCATCTTCCCCAGCCCCTACCAAGAAGCATACAAAATACAAATCAGGCTAACAGATTTGCTGTCATGTTTTAGCCATCAAATCAGAGTCCTAAGGTAACATCACTGAAAAAAAGCTAGCACAAAATCTTTTTTTCTCTTGATGGCCCCTGCAAGGCTCCTACAAGCCAATGGAGGCCTCGTGGAATCTCAGCACTTCTACTGCAATCAAATCCAATGGTCATCCTAAACTATTGGAGAAGATTTTCTTAGACCTTTTTCCTTACCTCCCATTATATCCTTTCAAATCTTTCTTCTCTTTCACCAAAAAGAGGGAACCTTTTGGGTAAAAAACTCTAAAATGGGGTTATTTTTCCTGGATTAAATAAACTGCTCCAGAGGTGATTCAAAACGTTTCACTTCTCTGTGAGTGGGTACTCATTACCTGATATTTTAACTGTTTCACACCAAGCCAGATACCTCAGTGATTATAGAAATCAACACAGTGTCTCAAAGTCAAGAGAACAAAATTTCCACTTACATCAGCTGAAGATGTGACCCCATGTCTCTGAATGCATCACTATACTGGAACCCACCTGCCTGGAACCCATGCCTCCAGACAAAAAACACCAGTAGAGACACTTCTTCAAACCATGTTTGTCTACAAGTCACCTTAATTAACCTACAAGCCGAAAGTTCCATGAGGTTCTTACCTTATTTGTATGCTTGTTAGTAATTTCTGGCCCTTTTATGAAAGTGTCTATACGAAAGCTTCTACCCAAAGTGCTGACACTGAAGCATCTTTTCAGTGCTCTGGATTTTTCTAAATTAAGTCTTTCAGACTCACAGGCACCTTCCTTAGCACAGGTCTGTCCACTCCCCACAAGGCCCCTCTTTGTCATTGAAGACAAGACAACCCTTCCATAGCTCAGATCCCCAAGGAATAAGATTTCCGAATGCCCCACACAGCTTCTGACTTTGTAGGCCAGTTCATTCCTCCCAACAGCAGGACACAAGAAGGGTGATGGCAGGAGACAAAATAGTCTGAATTAGTGTGAATTCTAGCCTATGGAAAATGGGATGCCTCACCACAGAGCCTAGAGAACAGATCTACAAAGGCATCATACATTCTTCCAGATGCTGCTGCTAAACACAAGAATGAAGATAAAGGAATCGAAAGAAAATCAACAAAATTGAAACAAATTCAAAACAAAATGGAAAATACCTCACACTCCTCCCTGGGGAGCTGGTGCAAAATGTACTTGAAACAAAGGTATTTACCCTGTTCCAAAGCAACAATTTGATGAGATTTTTAAATTTTTTAGATAAAATTCTCCTGGGAAACTTATCAACCTGTCCTGCCAGATGCTAAACTACCATCACGTGTACTGAAAATAGCAGAAGACAAAGATGCCAAGTATATTCCTTTCATAGTGCTTTTGCATTCAGTGCTGAACATAAATACAAATTTAATCTGATCTAAAAATCAAGCAGCTCCCTTCAACCTTATTTTTAGTTCCTCAGTTTAAACTAGAGACATACCCATACTTACAGACCTAAAGTTTAACTAGGTATGTTATTCTGCACCTAACTAAATGTAAATGAAAAAAGGAGGTTTGGGGAGGACTATTTCATAACATGCAACTCTCCAAATATGAAGAACTGTTCAATGAACATTTAAACAAAGACTCACAGACTTACCTTCTGACTCTGGCAGTCAGCTGTGGGAACGAAGCATGCTGCTAAGAAGAAAAACAGCAATCCAGGAGGATGCATTTTCATGCTTTTACAGCCAGGACCCTTTCCACAAAAGGGGTGGTGATAGAGGCTGCAATTTCTGTAAGATAAGACTGCCTACTAAGAATCAGATCCAAGACAAACCAGAGGTTAAAAGTGAACACGGAGAGAACATTTTCACACTGTGCTCTTTGGCTGCAAAGCCTTCAGAAGTGGACCTGCTACTTCTAGCACTAGTTCTGAATCAATACCACCTTTTTCTTTCTTTCTATTCTTTTTTTAAATGCATAAGCAGAACTCCTTAGTAAAAGGTTTACTCAAAACGGGAACATCTACGGATTTCCTCTTACATATCAGTTCAAAACAGAAGGAAGGAAATCCTTAGTTTTCAACTAATTGGAATGAGAAGAGGTTAACTGTATGCTTAACTGACGGCAAATCCAATGGGCAAACTTAAATACCGTGAATTCATGAAGGGTAAGTTAATTTCCTTTTAACACTGATGTTAATATGTCTACACCACCTCAAACAGAAGGTAGACCTGACCATTGCCTATCCCAAAGTATGTGTGAACAAAGCAATGTGAGTGACATGCTGCACTTCAGAGCAATAATGTAAGCATATCCTATCAATCAATTAAGCATTCTGGGTAGGCTTTACCATTTATTTAAAATATTTGAGTTTCTCAGCAAGAAAAGGATCACATTTTGCAGGTGTTACGGCAGCAGTGGCAAAATACATCATTTTCCAAACACGGCTGACAGCTTGATGAATGCAAGGAGAACTTCCATAGCACTCAGAATAGGAAAATCCCAAAATGGGATTAAAAAAATACATGCTAGTCTGAAGTATGGTCTGCAATTTAATGTCTCCTTTTGAACATTACAAACAACCAAGAATTGATTATCGACAGATTTTACATGGACTTTGCCTCCCTATGCTGCCAAGAGAACCCACTGTACTGAGCAGTCTAAAGACCGTTTCTGTTAGTAACAAATTCTACTAAGCAATGAGGGGTATTTTCATTTTTAAGCCATTAATAGTAGATGAAGGCCCCTAAATGAAACCAGGATAGGAAGCTACTCTTGTGTTTACATAAATAATTTCGAGTACTAATCTTTTTTTGCCCCCTGCATACACACAAAGATACACATGCTAACATATTTAAGAATATAACACATATAAGAACTGCTGTACTTACTAGTGCCGTTAATTGTGCTTTACCTCTTCCTCCATCCTACAGAGAGAGCCAGCATGATGAACAGCCAGCACTATTATATATCCTGCACTAACAGGAAGCAGATAAGGCACACAACCATCCACTGCGACCCATGTGAGAACTACCAGCCCACAGCTCAATGTGACGACTCAGCCCACTTGTCCTGTTCCAGGACAACTGCAGCCCTGGGACCATCGCTGCCCAACAGTTGGCCACTCTGGCAAGGTCAGAGGGTTTGTTCACACAGCTCTGGAAACCATTTGGCACCCTGCAGATCTGCAAAATGAAGCAGAGGCAATATAGCTCAGACCAGTTCTGGTGGGATGGCAAAGTCACACATGGACAGTGGATACATTCTTGTAGAGGGAGACGTTAGTATGGAAGCTGTACAGCGCTTTCTTTACCTGCAGTCATGCTACTACACTGGCCATGTAAACAGAAGAATGAGGCTGCTCCTCTGCTCCATGCTGTTAGACATACACAGCTAAAACAGGCAACCTAGAAGGATGTTGAGTGCTTGTTGGTGGTCTTCTCAGAGCTGGCTATATGACATAGGGATTAAGTTGCCAGTGCTGGACATCCAGATAACCAATAAGCTTTTAAGATGAAAATAGCTTACCCTGAAGCACTTGAAGAGGCATAGGCATCTTTTAATGAATCTTCAGACTGTTTTCTAAATGGGTCAACACTGAAAAATGGTACAGGGGAAAAAGGACACACAGACTGATTCCAAGGCTTTCTACTGCTGCTTGTCATCAATGTATCTGACCTACTCCAAGGAAACTAGGAAGGGAAGGGAGAGAAAGGCTTGGTGAAATTCCTGTCTGAACTAAATAAATCCGATTCACAGTAACATCAAAAATTTCACGGCCAGCTTCCTTATCTGACCATACCTCATTTGAAGGCAAGCAATACACCAGCAACATACAGGCTAAAATGGCAAACACTGCGTAGTGCCATTGTACAGTAGCAGGGCATAAACCGAAAAATCAAAAGGTCATCTGTCATCAGATGCTGCTTTCCTGATGAAGCAGCACAGGCAGCATGTTTCAGCCACTGCATATGAAGTGCTCTGAGGGAACGGAAACTTACTTTGCTGATCACTGCTGCTGGATCTGGAGCACCAAAATCTGCATCAACTTTGGATCTGCATGATTCTGGGAATAAGTAAGAACGTGAACTACCAACCACCTTCAAATTAACGGGTGGCCAAGAGACATTAATAATGCTCAGTGCACAGTGGAAAGAAGCCAATGTGCTCACAGTGGCAGTGCAGTTGGCAAGTATCACCAAAGATGGCAACACCAGCATGGAAACAGCACGGGGAGAAAAACCGGGCAAAATAAACACGAATTACTGCTCCACTTACACTGTTCCTGCTCTCTTCTGATAGATGGATTCCTCCTAGGCAGATAGGTGGATTTTCTCATGGATGACATCAATAAAAAGCTTATGCCTTAGAGGCAAAATGCATTGGATCAATTTTTTGATTCCACTGTTTTGCCCAACACCCTCCAAAACTATCAATAAATTAAAAAAAAATAACAGTTCCCTCACTCATTTCTATATGAGACCAGCTCACATACATAGGCATCTGCACAAAGCATTTCAATTCCCCAAAGTCCCACAAAGCAAGATCCTGAGATCTGTCAGAGCACTCAACATCTGATTGCTTCTAAACTGTCCAGAATTTACAAAAGAAATACCCAGCAGTGCATTAAGAATGAAGCCACAGAACTTGCTATGTCACTAACAATTAAAGGATTACGTGAGACAGGAAAACTGGGGAAAAAAAACAAACCTTCATCAAAGGGAAAATTTATAGGCAAGACAAATTGTAAGGATCTGATGACAGCGTGCAACTGGCCCTGCGCAGGCAGGGCAGAAGGGCTTCATTCACACCCTAGTCAATGTTTGACTGAAAAAGGATTGTGCAAATCCAGTTTTAAAACATACAGTAGAAGTTGTCAACTGTCTACCTGTGTGTTTATCTGTGAGGTTTAGCACATGGGCTTTTGTTTGTTTTGGAAAGCACAGAGCTTGACTTAAGAGTTAAGTGTCTCCTGCCCACACAGCAGAAGACAGCTGGTTTAGCAGTTGAAGTCATAGATGTGGGTCTCGAAAGCATCACCTTCAACTTCTGGCCTTGACACAGACTTCTACAAAACACTAATAATTTACCTTGTAGTCTCAGTCTCGCAAATCATCAGCAGATTGTTGGCAAGCAGCAGTGCTCATGATTTTTTTCCTCACCGAGTCTTTTTGCTTTATGTATTAATGAAAGGGTCCTCTAAAGTAACTTATGTAAAACCCGGCATTTTTTCTGTGAACACATTAACATTCAGAGTTGAGAAACTGCTGGTGAAAACTACTCAACCTGTCCCATGGGAAAAAAAAAGTCACCTGGGTAAAGGCAAAGGATAGAGCTACAAACCTTTCCAGCCTCCCTGCCTATGTCACACGCTGCATTTTAAAATGCTGGGTCACCAGCCCTTCTCTGTGAAGTGCGTGCAGCCCTGGCTCGCTTGGGCAATTTCCTGCTATTGAAATCTTTTGTTTAAGCAATCTTTACAGAAATTACTGAGCCAAGACAAATGACTTACCATCCAGTCTACCTTGCCACAGCTTGGTGGGAGCTGACCATTTAGTTACATCCAAAGAGAGAAACAGATTCTCATTCCACTTTTCTGGGAAAGAACATAGAAGTCTCTTTGCTCTGCATTATAAGTGTGCGAGAAGGCTGTGAGCCTGAAGAGGTACTAGCAAAGGATTAAGCAGATCAGGCCAGAAGTTCTTGTGTGTAGGAAGAGGGCCAGCTGTACCATATTTACTGAACACAGCCGAGGCTCTTGGTGCAGAGGCTAGGACACAATCCTACTTTTTGGGTTTTTTTCTGTTGGCAAGTTGGAACAGGAATTTTAAAGTTTGCTGATAACAGCAAAAAACAACCCCCAGAACAACAGACGGGTCACAGAGCAAATAGGAGTCTGTTTATCTCTCTCTCTCACACATGCAATGGTCCAATTCCAAGCAGACAGGTAGAGTTGCCTGAGCACAATGTTGTTGTGCGATTCAGGAGGAAATTATCGCAGCTGCTCACATCCTGTTAGTTCAAAACTTAGAAAGGCAGCAGTACAAATGTCAGTACATAAATGCTGTAAGTCCTGGCCTATTTATTGTTGTTGACTCCCAGTTCCTTTACATATGCTCCTGCAGTGAAAGCCAGCTACATAGTCCCATCTCTTGGTTTCACTTTTGTACCTTCCCCATCTATTAAGCAGTGCTCTGGGACTGTACTGAGAGGGTCAGGCACTAAATTCCCCACAGATATTCCATATGAATCAGATGTCTGAACAAACAGGCTGAACTACTCAAACTCTGCACCTTCTCACATCAGCATGACTGAAGAGGCAGTGTGTTCTCCCACGGTGATGCTGGTTATCCCTCCTGTAGTTATCTATAAGGGATAGGAAAGGCCTATAATGTGCTCGACTAAAGCTAGAGCCAACAGTTTGCCAAGGATTGCACTGAAGTGCCTGCCTGAGAACAGCATGATGGAGATGAGAGTCAGGATGCCCCTGTCTCAGCATTTTCAACAACTTTAGAGATGCTGCAAGTTCTCATCCTCCCTTCTCAGAGACCTTAAGGTCTGAAGCACAACAGCTCAGTGCTCAGCTTCCCACCTCTGGCCATTACTCTTCATGTATCTGTTCAAGTGGTTTTTTTCCAGTGTTGACCATAGTCTTTCTTTAGCACCTTGTTGGTGTAACGAATTTCATATCCCCCCTTTTTCCACATTAATTTTTAGCTTTCCAAATTACTAAATGCCCTTCCTTATCAGGTAGGCAGCAGGAAACAGGAAGTTGTAGTCTGTCTGCTCTGAACCACAACTTCATGCTTTTCCTCATGCTGCTGCTTCTCCACCTAAGATTTGGTATGTTTGAAGATTTAATACCAGGCAAAGTAAACTTTTTGATCAGACACATTCAAGAAAGAAGCAGCAGCATTCTGTGTCACTTCAATTTACTTATTTTTAAAAAAGAAACTCCTTATCTAAGCTGACAAGAACAGGAAGACAAGTCAAAGGGGCTGATGTAACTACATCGCTGTTCAGTATGTCTACAGCCAGGCAGATCAGTGCTGTAAAAGCAGCATGGGAATGACACGGGACAGACAGGATGCAGGTCACGTTGTCATTTCTTCTTGCAAAGAAAACATGGTTTAGCTCAAGTCAGCACCTCATTTACTTTCCTTCCTAATGAGATTCATTTATAATTTTTCAATTGTAATACAAGGGAAGTTTTAAAACCTTTGGACAGATCCTCAACAGATGTCACTGAACATAATTTCATGGGCCTTCCACACATCTGCATCAGCTGCAAAGCCAGACTATAGAAGTCTAAGACGGTTTAGGAGATACTTTCCTGAAGAAGTTCTCCCCACTTGCCTACACATGCACCTAGTCTTAAGTTTAGCTACTTGGATATTGCCTTAATGTAGAACAAGGGTTGGAAACCGTGAAAGATTTGAGTATAAAGGATTAATAAGAAACACGCATGCAGGGCTTCATAGCACTCTTGCAAAAAGAGAAGAAGAAATCAAGACTGCTTTATGTGACCACAATCACTTAAAGATACTTCATTTCACACAACTTTCTGTAGAAATTGGGGAAAGATCAGAAAAATCTTTATGAAATGAAACAATCAGTCAATTCACAAAGTTCAAGATGAAGGATTGTGCAGTTTCAAGGAAAATTCATTTAAATAAATCCCTACATTTAGAACCAAAAGATTACATTAGAATTAAACAAAAACAGGCTGGTGCTGAGGAATGGCAGTAAATAAAATTTTTCAGCTTAATATTACACTTAAATGAACAGAAATTTGTACACAAAGCACTAACTCCAGCAGGTTTTAACACATGCAGAAGAGCAGGGGCTCAGATATGTGGTGGCAGAAGAGAGCTGGTTGGGTTGTGAGTTTTCCCAGGTAAAAATGAAAGAGCTAAAATGTCAGGGAAGACACTTTACTTTGCATAGCCCATGCTTTAGCTGACAGAGTATGAAAGATTATTTATTTTAAAAATGCCCTGAAAATAAGCAATTCAGATAGCACCATAAATGAGGTACATACTGCAGTATTTCTTGATTCTTCCATTAAGTATCTAATGAATTATTGAACATTTTGTTCATCTTAAAATGTGATTGGTGTTTATCAAGATACCAAGGGGGAATTGTACCCATTTCCTGAATTAATAATCTAATCCAAAGGGAGAGTTTTAATGTTTTAAACAGCTGTGGACTTGAGAATGTCAAGTTTAATCACATCTGTGTTCTTGCTGCACTAAAATCCAAAGAGACCTCAATTGCTCAAACAATGTAACAAGCAGGGGATTATCCTTGCTTATTCTAATAGATGATTCTATGAAACACACTAGTGTATTAAAATACATTTGAACAGTTGTGTTTGACAAAGAAAACAAAACTCAGGTCTATCTCATGCAGAAGGCATCCCCCAGGACAGGCCTTACAAATAAGATGGGAACAAGGTTGACTTAGAGAAACAATGACAAGTATAACCCCTAGTATGAAAGGCAGAGATATCTAGTCATGTTGGCTGAAATCCTAGGCAGCTCCAAAGGACTCATTACATATTCCCTCCACTTAAACCATAAACCATATTGTAAACATCCTGTTCATCTGGTAAATTCTCAGACATTTGCAAATCAGACTATTTGAGTTGCCACAGGCTACTCTTAAGTGTTACCTATAACAATTAAAAATTAGCAATTAAAAGTTACTTCAGAAAGAACTAATGAAGACCTAAGCTGTTAAATTATATTATCCCTAGGATTTTTATTTTAGAATTTTTACCTAATGACAATTAAGCTTAAATGAACATAAGTATCCTTGAGATTTCAGGGAATAGAAGGCATCCGGAGTACAGGAAAAAATTCAGTTTTCCCCAAGAGTCTACAGTACCTACCTTAATTGTTCAGTTTGGTCTAAGCTTGAGAGGGGGCTACATTTCCTCTGCTAAACTGTCAACAGAGCAGCACTCAAGTAATGCTCCTCACCTCTGGTTACTTCGGGAACTCCACTGCATCCTGCAATACCATTTGACTTTTGCTGCCTGCCTGTGTGTCATCCTCGCACTGACTGCAACACTGCAGGCATCTGGAGTGCAAAGAGCACAGCCAAGCTCCCCATCAGCGTGGAAAAATACTCCACGGAACCACCAAATTCCCAGTGCCACTGTGGACTTGCCATTCTTGGAGAAAAAAAAAATCAGAACTTGTTTGGACCAGGCCCTGAGCATTCTATTTGAAGTTTGCCCTGTTTTGAGCTTGACTAATGGACATCCAGAGGTTTCTTCCAAACTAAATTTTCCTATGTGTTTAAGGGGCATCAGTTTTAAGCAGCATCAGCTGGCGCATATGTATAAAAACAGTCCTTCCCTTCTTAATTCCAGTGGATACAGAACAGTCTTTTCCAAAGTCTCAGTATTTGTCTTCACAATAGTGAGTAGGGATTTTACTGTCATGAGCAAGGCTAAAACTTGTTGGGCATGGTAGTATTCAAGTTAAAGATGACAGCTTAGAAAGCAAGCTAGTATCTGATGGAGAAGTAAAAGGACTTGAAATTAATCCTCCTTAAACTGCATTTAGAAGCTGCAGATCCTCAGTTTCCATGACAGCTCTATTTCTGGACCCGTACAAGCTTGCTATAGTAGAATAAACTATTTTCTTCTTTCATCTTGCTGCATATTCCATACTTTACAACACACACTAGGAACATAATATGTGCTGCCATAACTGCCATATGGTATCCTGCAAACGAATAAAGACAAGGCCAAAAGAAAACTGTCAAATTACACTTTATTTGTATTGACAAAATAGGCAAAAAGAAAGACTTTGTGTTCAGAGATACAAATTCATTATTTGCTGACAAAATGCTCATATACCTTTGGTTGGGTATTTCCACTTTCAAGACAATACTGAGTGGATCTTTAGCAGGCAATTCTTTATCCTAAGGTAAGGAAAAAGAATGCCCATGAAACTAATTTCATATGAAAATTTGTCACCTGTTTGTGGCTTAAATTTTCCTGCTAAGTTCACAATTGGCAGCAAATAATTACATTTGGCCTCAAAGAAAAACCATAGTAAACCTAAGATCATTAAATAGTAAGCATTAGCAGCATACCCAAAATACTTCTCATACAAAGAACATTGCACTTGAACGTACACAAGCATTTACCCTTATTTACACGTTAGAATTTGTAAAGAACAGCAAGACTGATATATACAGAAAAACAGCAGAAACCTTAACAGTCCTAGGCGACAGCATATCTAGTGTTGACTCCTTAATTTTTCCATACAGTTTCCCAGGATGTCTCATGATTTTTTTCACTATATACTATTGCATAAAAAATAGACTTTACAGGAAGTTCAGTCCCCAGTTAACACTTCAGAATATTTCTAAGTACTATTAAATGTTCACTGCACTAGGGAGCAAGGGAGTCCAGGTCAGCTCCTTATTAAAAAACAGAACTTGACAGGTGCTACCTATTTAAACACTGTGCTTTACCTTGTCATAGACACTGAAATCACTTAGCTGTGCAGTAATTACCCAGTGAGTTCCAATGGCAGTTCCCTACCACACAGGATCTCCCACTGTCTTGCAAGCAATGAAATTAATTTCTCCCTGCTTTCCGCACTTGGGATAAAGATGTACCACTGGATCTCTCTTCTCCTGATGCCTTCTTGTTTAGCATTTCCCTTTGGGGCACTATCAGTTTCTCCAAAGTGATCCAGTGTTAAATTCTGCATCAGATCCTGATTCTGAACATCGTCAAACACAAATGTAAGGGCCTGTGGATATGTCTGGTAACCCATAAGTACTCTGTCTAAATCCCGGATTCGTCTTCCATCTGCAAGCTGATACTTATCTCTCTTTGGTGGTTCCTTAGCAAATTCAGGTAGTGGGTAACTGATATAATCTTCATCAAAGAGGAACAAATCAGAGCTAGTTAATATAAGTGTTTTAGGTTGAAGCGAGCTAGTGTTTTGGGCAGATCCTTCGACATGATTTACTTGAAATGCCAACACATACAAAAGGATGTTGAGGGACTGAAGATTAGTCAAATCATCCATTTTCTCCGCCACTAGAAAAGCAAGGTCCCCAATTTCCTCTTCATTTGGATAAATAAACTTTACTCTGCTAGAGTGAATCAGTTCATAATTCTCCATTCTCCCTGCAAGAAACATACGTTACTGTACTTCCATTTAGTACCAAACAATACTTTCTTAATGCATTAGGAGAAACAACAACCTTTGACAGCTGCAGCTGCAAGAACTCAAGTTTTGTATCTATTCATATATGCTTTCACCTATCTAGAATACTGGAATAATTTCATTTGGATTGCAGATCTCTACTGGAGTTTTATTCCATTACCAACATACTTTCTGCAAATTTCTAACCACATAACTAGTTCAGGGTGATGGCAGAAGAGGTAGAGGGAAATACAGCTGGATCCTCCTATCAGAGGTTATCCAACTCCATACTAGCTGACCTCCCCCGCCTCCTTCCCACTCCCCAGTTCTAAACTCACTGAAAGTATTATCACATCACTGAATACAAACAAAACCCCTGCTTCTTTTAAGCAGAGAGAAAAGGCAGAAATTTAAACAAAGACAGATGGCTCTACATGAATTGCTTTTATATCCCTACTCAATGAGCACATTCCTCTGCTCCATCCTACATTCAGGAGGTGACACGGCAATCCCTTACTCCCTATTAGTTAAGTACTGAAAAACAATGTAGCAAAGCTTGAAAGAAGCATGCCTGCTTTTTCCCACACATAAATCAATTTGTCTAATACAAGATATGACTTCCCATCAAACCTTGCACTTTCTGGGCTTACACAGTTTCTCCTCAAAAAACAGTAACAGCCATTCTTCAGGAAAATGCCATTTTATTTTGTGCCTTCAACTGGCTTCAGAATTCTAAGCAAAAAAAAGTTTCATCCAATATTGGAATTGAACCCAACACCTTAAAAAAAGGCTAGTTTTCACTTCACTACATTCTCACAGAATGACAGGATTCTTTTATTTGACCAAACAAGGAAAAACATAACCTTCAGACTTTGTTACCTTCACTGTTCTTTGATGACTTACAAGACTTTATAGGTTAGGCTGAAACTTGCAGTGGAAGCTACACTAGTACACACCCCAAAATACCGTATAGGAAGTGCCATTTTCTGCTGGACTCAAGAAGCCATCACTAACTTCACATTTGCAAGACTATTTAACAATTCTGTTCAGAGAAGGCACATGTAAGATAATGGAAGTCAGGGAGTTTGGTTAAAGTTTCAAATAGGAAACAACTGATGCATAAGTTTCCCTCAAAAAGTTTTAATCAGCATACTTTAGATGATGCCGTAAGTATGATGTCTAAATAACTCAACACGTAGAAAAGACCACTTACCTGTGTTTTTACTCCCAAATTCAGAGTAGAAGTCTTTATCTACTGGTTCAGGTGAAGGTGTGCGTGCAAGCAATGATAGAACTGCCATAAGCTGCTGTATGAAGGTGTGAGTGTTGTAACTGTCTCTTGTCAGGCAGGTGACTATATGGTCTGCAGAGTGCCCTGAACAGAAGACAGATTATAAAACTATTCACACATCTGTATGTGGCAGTATCATAATTTCTTCAACCAACATGCAACCATCACCAAAAAAAGATTTCTCGCAAGTATTATTTCTCCTGAAAACGTGCATCATTATTCAGAAAGCATTCAAATACTTGGAAAAGAATAATAGAATCCTTACAAATCCCTCAAAAAATGAAGAATATAATTTCTCTTGCTTTAAAATATGATGTACACTTATGATTTAATTGTTTGACAGGTTCAACCTTACAGGTTGAACTTCAACTCTACAGGTTCAACCTTACCTTATCATTACAATTTATCTTACAGAAAAAACTGCTCTCAGTTTCCTTTGTGAACTTGTTATATGTCAGGTCACTTTAATTTCCACAAGTGAGATTCCCCCACATTGAGGTCCCAACACAATGAGAAGACATTTTAGAACACAGGAATATATGGGCCACAGGTAGTGGGACTCCGAGGCAAAGCATCAGCCCAGAAACTTAAATTAATGGAAATAACATGGATAAAGTTGACAACATTACCTTTTGTAAGCTTTAAGGCCTCATTTTCTATCCAAAAAGTCAACCATCACCTACACATTTTGCAACATGGGCAGTACCTTGATCTTACTCTTTATTGCAAGCCAAAGCCTCAGAACAAAAGTCTTTAGATTTCCCTTTGACATGTCGTTAAGACAGGAGAATTTTTAAAAGCACTTGTGGGATATTAAGCTTCCCAGCTACCTCAATTAGAAGATGTTGCAAGACAGTATTATCAGCCTACTGGTTCAGCACCACCAGTGTTACATTAACTTAATTTCTTTTAAGAAAAAGAAGCAACAAAATAATATACTCTTCCATCTCTCTAATAAAATACAAGACACGAATCCACCTATGACAAGACTAAAAAGACAAAATAGAACTGGAAAAATGCACAAGATGTACTAACCAGTAATTCGGAAGTATTGGTCAAATAGGCCAACATTTACTGACTGCAGATCATTAAGTTTTAGCACAAAGCAGCAAGAGAGGTGGAAAGAGCTATTTTCACAATCTGAGTTTTCTTTGTTCCAAAAATCTGTTGAAAAAGGATACACAAAAAAGTAAAAAGAAAAAAAGAATTATTATTTTTATTTCCATAAGCATAATTTTTATATGCAAAACTTACACCTCTATCACACAAAAGAAGAAATTTGGAAGAAGGGGGGAGTAGTTGCTAATAATTTCTCAAGCAAAAAAATACAACCAGATCTCCTTGTTAGTAGCGTTTCTTGAAGTAGCAGCCACATCTCAGATTTAAATCACAGAATCACTAAGGTTGGAAAG
>NW_010528309.1:0-891 GCF_000687285.1 Phaethon lepturus | reverse complement strand
CACACTGATTAGGACCCCAAGGGGTACAGTTTGAGGAGTTAACTCCCTGTCCTCATCCTACATCGTTCCATCCACCTCTTCCCTCTACCTCTACTTTGGCCCCTTCCTCTATCTCTATTGGGGCTCCCAGCAATTACCCCTGCCAGCAGCAAGGCTTGTAATTTTTTTCCTCTTTGTTTCTCTTTAAGTCTTTCCTTCTTCACTTTCTCATCTCTATTATTGAGATGTTACTGTTACAAACCTTGTAAGCTATTTCTATCAACTGTGATATAGACATTCCTCCCGCTCCATCTACCCATTGCTACTTGTTCTTAATATCAGAGGATGACTGTCCTATAAACAGCATAGTAAACATTTTTCTGTCAATCAGCCTCATCCTCTGGATCCAAATCAGTCCACCTGCAGGCAGTCTTACACAGTCTTTCAAAAAAAAAAGCGCTGACGGGTTTTCCTCTGACTTCTGTCTTCGTCCAATTTTGATATATTTTTAGGCTTTGGAATCCCATGTTGAACTCCATATAAAATTAATTGTTGATATTGTTTTAACATGGTTTTCCTGATTTCTCTATTTGGGTCACAGCCAAGCTCTGTCTTTGGCATGTATTCATCTATATTTCCATTTGCATTTCTTTTCACATTCTTTCTAACAATTCTTTTTCTTTCCTTTCCCATTAACACTTTCTGCTAATACATACATTCCATCAGCATCATCCATCAACAATCTACATTTTTTACAAGTTTCATGATGACACCTTAAAATGAAAAACAAGTCAACATACACAACCTCATCCCATTTATCCATCCTTGTACAAAACAGCATTAACTACAAAATAGTGTTATAATTCAATAATCCATTTTCAGGCCATTTTTCTCCATCCTCCAGTTCATACA
>NW_010528308.1:6453-13280 GCF_000687285.1 Phaethon lepturus | reverse complement strand
GAATTGGAATCCTGTTTGGGACTAAATCATAACAGGAGGAAGATGCTCCTCTTCGTCAGTGTACTCCACATGACCTCTCTGTTTGCGCATGCGCTCTGTTATTCTACTTATATAATGCTACCTTATTTGGCTATACATCTTCTCAACACTTCTGCGGTTATCTACAACACTGGTTTGCACTAGTATATCAGGAACTAACATACACATATCAGGAGGCTACATAAGCTACACATATCAAGGGAGTTACCTAAGCTATACATATCAGCAAGTTACATAAAGACTATGGTTTCTTCTATTTACCACCACTCCCCTGTTTATGGTCATGCCCTACATATATTCCTTTATTGCAATATAAATGACATTTGCTTCAAGCTTATATTCACTAGATTTTCTTTACACGAATCACTCATTCCTCACAGGGTTGTATTTTCAGTCAAATAACATTGTATCTAGTAAGGCTTTATTTTTCTGGCATACATAGATTTTGCTATGACTTTGCCTTATCCAAATAGAAGAAAAATAACAGACCTGAAGTGCAGTTCCTAATGAGGATGCCAGAGAGCAAGGCAGTAAAACAGGAAACAAACTGACTGTGCTGGTAGCAATATGTGTTGTGGTTTAACTTAGAGGTTGAAGTTCTTGTGCAGTAGCTGTAAATGCCTATAAACAGCTGAATCTTCTGCCAGGCTGGTCTATCGAGTGTAACATCAGGGGAGTTTATTCTTTTTCTAGGGACTATAAGCATGACTAGTTACAAATTGGGGAAGGGGGGGAATGGGTTGATGAATGTCGTCTCCACCTTCCTCACTATTGAGTATGTTCAGTGGTGTTAAAGAGCCATGGTGAGCAGGTGGCTAAAATTGGGACACTGAAATAGGATTATTTCTGTTCAGTTTAAGCTCAGCTAGCAGAGTCGTCAAACACATGGTGAATGCAGTAACAGTTGGGTACTTGTAGGTGGGGGACTGAATTGCATCTTTAGTCTTCCTAAATTAGTTTGTCTGTAACTGAGCTAACAACAAGCTGCCCTAAAACTATGCCACTCCCTAGTACCACCTGGCTGAATTTACCAGAAATAAGCTCAGATTTGCCTTACGTTACTGAAATTGTAGGGGGGAAACCTTTCCATGAGCTACTGCTTTATTTAAACAATAAGTTTATTGCCTAATTTGGTCTTTTTGTCTCAAGATGTTTAGAATTGGGCTTTTAGTGAAAAAACTGACCTGTAATCATGGCTGTTGCTGCATCTTTTTTTGGTCGCCTAGAAACTATACCTGTGTAGAAGACACATAGGTTCTGCCAAGAAATCTTGTAGTTAGTTCAACCCTGAGTTTTGTTGCCTCTTGCATTTTTTTCATTTCAGTCCTTGGGCTGTTTTATGTCTTAGATCTCACGAAAACATGTAAGCACAGGAATGGGCTTTCTTGGGAAAACCCCAGTGGTCCGGAGGAGTCTGCAGCTACATGATGCAAGCACTGGAGCTGAAATGAATCTGCTGTGCCCTGAGTAAATCCCTGCTCTGCTCCCAGTGCAGGGTGGCATGTTGTAGAGCCAGGCACATCCTTGCTGCAGCAGCCACTCTCTTCTGCGGTGGCATGGTGACAAGAGGCATTCACTTGCTGCTCTTGGAGCTATGCCATTTGTGTAAACAACCTTAAACCGTGGGCTAGGATTGTTTAAGCAGATCATAAATCTTTTGGTTGTGAGTGTGCTGTGGCAAATGACTACAGGGTGAGGACTTGGTGCTGCTGTAACATCCCCACATACAGTCAGTATTACAAGAGGGCATGTGCAGAACATAAAGCCACATGAGCTGCTGAATTTGTTTCATAAAGGTGAACAGAAAACCTTCTTTTCCTAGCTACCTGGTGCTCTGGCCTCATAAAACTTGGGTTGCAAGGCAAAAGCATATGCCAATCTAAGTAAAACTGTAGCCAGGTACTCAGTGGCTTGGTAATCCAATTTGTTTGTTTGCCTGCTTATGTTTCTGGGAATAAAACTTCCCATAGCTTGTCCTGTTGAACAAGGTCAGCACCCTGCATCCAAGTTGCATGGTTAGATGCTTAAGTGGAAGAAGGTGACCCAGGATTCTGCTCTTGCTGTATGTGACCTGCTTTTGGGATCTCTTCTTGCATTCTGTCACCCATGAGCCTGGCTGTGTTGCAGGTGCCAGGAGATGCTTCTCTGGAGAGACCACACTAGAGTGGTGGGGCTTTCTTGGTGGGTTGAGCAGTGCAGTGTACGAGTCCCCCTTTCAGAGGGGAGCATTTTTTGGCATATAATCAGTCCAGATTCATCCCTCTTTCCTACTCACTGGCTTTTCTGACTGCTGCGAATGGCAGGGCAGCACAGAGAAGTTAATATCCAGTGCTGGGATCTGTGCAGTCTTCCCAAAACTGACTCAGCTCAGAGTCTAGCCCCACAGCTGGCTGCTGACTTAGGAGGCACTGGAAGGTAATGTTTTCTGTCATTGCCCATCAATATTTGGTTCATCAAGTTGCACTGATTTATTAAACAGACACAGATGGTATTCAGACTTTGGAAATGCTTGTGGTGGCAAGAAATGTGGTATTAGGAACACAGGTAGATGAACCAGTTTAACTCTCGCACAAGAAAGGCAAAAAAAACTTTGGATCTCAGTTGAGCAAGTATTTAACAACTTTTTTTTTCCACACAGAAAGAGTAGTTAAAAATCTTTGCACTGGCAAATGTAAAACAGGTCTTTTCACCTTAGCAAATGTTTTTAGCCTGCATCTGAACCTAGCAAGACAGCAATGATATCTTGAGTTCTAGCTTTTCAAATCTATTTTATCCTGTTGAACAACAGTTGTTGGATAGTACCGCTTGAATTAGGACTTGGTAAATGCCATTTGGCTTGTTTTCTGAAGATTACCAGCCCAGATAAGGCCTGGTGTTTAGATTTTTCTTGTTCAGTTAGTGTTTTGCTCATAAGAAATTGTGTAGAGTTATACTGTGGGTCCACATGGGCACTGGTATGTAAAATGAACTATTTAATGGACTTAATGGAAATTGTTTCTTCCAGGTTTTCACTGTGATGGTTGCTTGTTGATCTCTCTTCGTTCTGTTTCATAAGTAAAATATTTTGCTCTTTTTCCAGGCTCACATTAAATTTCCTATTGACTATCCATATTCACCACCTACCTTCAGATTCCTGACCAAAATGTGGCACCCCAACATTTATGAGGTAAGGTGTTATTTAAACTAATTTTTTTCTCAGGCATATGAGAAGGTTTTCTATGTTCTTAAGCTTCTGGAAGTATTGAAAGGTACTAAATGTCTCTAGCCATAACTAAAGTGGTTAGCTGTTGGTGTTTAAATGTCAGCTTCATGGTTGCAGAGTTAAATCTAAATGTTGTAGGAAATGCTGTTCCTGTAGGCAGGGATGGAGCCTTTCTCATACCTGCAAGTGCAGCAGGTGGCCCCAGCCGAAGCATTGTGCCATGAGTGTTGGCAATTTTAGGGGATTCTTGGATCAAGGCTGGTGTGCGGGGTCTTGCCTTATTGCGATACTTGGGGCAACTAGTTGTTGTTTTTTTACACCTTTCAAGTACATTTTTAATTTGAGCATATCTTACAAAATTGTGTGATGAGACAAGAAATGGTGGGAAACAAGCTTCTGCAGCAGTCAGCCTATGATGAAGGGGTTTGGACTTTGGGTGATCCAACTGCAGAAAGAACCAGAGCTGGAGTCCAGCTTCAGGAGGATTCACGCACAGCCCTGGTCACCCTGGGACCAGAGTGAACAGATACCTTTGGGCTTAATGTCCGCTAGCCAATTTGAAGCGGCCCTTAGTTCAATGCATGTATGGGTCATGTTCGGAGCGTAACACTGGGCTATCAAGTCCATGATTGGATCATGGTACAACTACATGGCAGGTCCAAAAAGGGAATGATTTTATATAAATGCTTTTTAGAAAGCAGCACCCCCTAACTTGAAAGCATTGTCTTCATGATGCTGAGCACAAGTTGCTTGGAGAGATTTAAGGTAAAGTCATCATGGACCAAAGCACCAGGGGAAGTGCTGCAATGAGGATATGTCTGGTGCATATCAGCATGGTGTGGTGCTCTGCTTGATGGACTAACTCAGGGGCTGATGGTGGCCCCGCTGTGTTAATATGGTAGTGCTCAGGCTAACCTCTGCTGTTGCTGGGGCATAGCATATGTTGCCCTGCATCTGGTGTGAATGGACTATGTTGTGTTTCTTGCTGGGCTTTCATCTATCAAGTGATCTTTAAGGTTTATCCTGGAGCAGCAGCTTGAGACAGAGTATAATAGTGCTGCTGCAAAGACTGTGAGAAGCAACGTTTCATTTCATACAATTGGTTCAAAATTACCAAATTTCATAGAGCTGTATTTGAAAGTTGAAGGTCTGTTTTGGCTCAAAATTGACTTAAGCTTTTTAGTGGAGGCCAGTCATATCCCTGCTAAACTTTTGGATATCCTAGACAAAGAGTCAGCCTGATAGGACTGCTTGAATAGTTTGAAGAGCTAAAGGCCTTTCAAAAATGTTCCTGTTGATGCAGCTCTGTCACCTTATCACAGGTCTTCTTAGGAGAGGTTCTGCAGGCTTCCTTTGGGCACACTTCAAAACAGGAATGTCACTTCTCTTCCTTGCTGTGAACAAATGGTGGCTTCGGTTGATGCCTTGGGCTTGGAAGATCCTTTTCTAAGAAGTTGCTGCTGCTAAATGCCCAGCCTGGAATGAACATGCTTCAAATGTCATGGTGAAAACAGCACTGATCGCTTAGTAATAAATGGCCAAAAGTGTCTCCAAACTTCAGTGCAAAGCAGGATAGTAATCAACTTTAATTTCTGGACACTCAGGAGGATTGCCCTAAGCCCAGGGACATCCTGAAATCAGTCATCTGACAGTCTTCTGACTTGAGTTTTGGACTTGGCACAGAATCTTGCATGTAGCTAAGGATGATGTTTCTCTTTAAGGCTCTATTTCAGTTATGTGGGAGTTTGATCTATAAATAAAGACAACTTTGAGACCTGCAGATTACTGCAGATCCATATTGCGGATGTTGATTCTGAATCCAGAAATTCTCGTGCAGGAGGGGAGTGCGAAATGGTTACCAAAATGGTATGTACAAAATGAGTCTTGGAAAGGGCCTCTCCCAGTCCTGGTGGGAAAGATGAAAAATTTGCTCTAGAATCAACTGAAGGTAGGAGGAGAAACTAACCCAAAATTTGATGGGTTATTTTGGGGTTACTCTTCAAATACTCCATCTCTCAGCTTTGTACTTTTGTGTTCATAGCAGTATTTCTTGGAGCTGAGAGAATGTGAAGCAGCTTGCAGGCTGTTTTGGAAACAACATTTAAGCAATGAAGATGAGGCACTGGGTTAATTCCAAATGAAACTGAGAATAAATTAGCAAAGGGCTTCAGGTTTGAGGGTTTGTCAGGAGGAAGGGGGTAATCTTTCAGTGTAAGGAAGATGAAAGCAGCAGTTTACAGAATCTGCTGGTGGGACCAGATAGAGGTTGGGATTGATGTTCCAGTTCTGAGCAATGAGACTTGAGTAACTTGTGTATTTTCCTCATCTCCAGTTTATTTGGATCATCTAATTGAATTTTGGTAGAACTGCATTCAAACTTGGTTTTTATTTTTATGACATAAGTTCTCAGTCCTAATAGAAGTATAGGGTATTTTCCATTGGCAGATGAATACCCCATCCTCCTTGTTTATAACTTTAAAAAATGTATGTGGGGAAAGGCTCTCCCCTTGACTACAGTGATCCCTAAAACCTTGTGCCGATCTCATCAGGCCCCAGGACAGCTTTACCCTTCCAGACTCTGTAATGCAGTTCTGCCCTGCTTGAATTCCCAAACATGTAACATTCATTGTTGCAAGAGGGAAACTTCTCACAGCCTTGCTTCCCTCTATATTGTCATATTGCCAAATATCTGCTCATCCACATGCTGCTGACCTGATCATGTGAGGAACTTCCCCTGAGTGCAGCAATGGCTTCTCCTGGCCACCAGCACTGCATTCTCCTAGGAGATGGTTAAAGGAGAAACTGGGGAAACTCATGTAAACTATGAATAAAACCAGAATAGTCTGTGAACATAATCTAACATTAGCAAAGTTAACTTCACCTTAAAATGATATTAAAAAATATTTTCTAGATTGCACAAGCCTGTTGGAGTCCTAAAAAGGAAACTGCCTTGTTATGGCAAACTGTTCCAGCAGCATAAGTGGGTGTTTGGGTATTCAGCAGCTCCAGGTGCTATGTTGCTGTTTTTCATTGTGTTCTTGACAAAAAAACCTGCTTCAAAATGATGAGGGCTTGCTAGATTAGCATACCTGGCAGGGGTAGTGAGCTGCTGAAATCTGGATACCGATCAGAAGCCTCCAATGTTGAAGCAGGATCTTGTTTGGTTATAAAACAAATGTCATTGCTAATCAAGGAGAGTTGAAATGTTTGGGAGGCCCTTCAGGTGAGCTGCTGCTATCTGTAGCTGGGATCACTGTCTTGGGCTCAAAGGCACAGATGCTATTGCCGTGAGCAGTGCTACTTTTTGTTTTGGCTCCTGTATGTTGAACAGTGTTGGAGGATCCTCAGGACGAAGCTAAGACCAGGTGTGTGGGGAACTGGCAGCCTGTGCTCTCAAACAGAACTGATCTGCAGCTTCTGTCTTGTTCCTATCATCAACCTGTACCTTGGATCAGGGTGACAAGAGACAGTGTGAGTGCTGCCTGTCAGCTGAGGCTGTGCCACCTGAAGGTGTGGGACTGCCTCTGGGACCTTGTAAGTCAGCCCAGTGTCCAGCTGCAAGAGGCAGCAAGCCAGCAGGGGCCGG
>NW_010528308.1:989-6419 GCF_000687285.1 Phaethon lepturus | reverse complement strand
CCCCCCATCCTGCAGTAGGGCACGGGGCCCCCCCCAGCCCCTAGAGTTAACTTCAGTGGAGAGTATCAGCTATGCTGAATACTGCTACAGCACTCCTACAAAGTAATCATGTCGGAGTGCTGTTGCTGATAGAGAATTGATTTTACAGGCTTCTTAAAGTGTTTATAAATGGTAGGCATTATAGAGCTTTAAATCTATATTTAGGCTATAACACTGGTGAGTAAAACACAGATTGAGGATTACATGGCTGTATAGCTTCCATATGCTGCCAAAATACTCTTCCTCTTGCATGCTGGAAGGGAGTTTCAGTGAAGCTTTCAGAAAGCATCTTCTGCTTTTTCACCCACTATTTCAAACAGCTGTGTCCTAGGGGAGCAGTGTAAGCCGGCCCTGCACCATCTGTTCAGCTTCCTTGTGTCCTGGCAGAAGCATTGTTTTGATGCCTGAGCTAGTAGAGAATGCTGAACCCTTCAATTCAAAAATTCCTGTAGCCAACTTGGCTACCACTGGGAACAAAATTTTTTTTTAACCCTACTTTGGGTCTCTTGTGACTAAAGCTCATTTCTATCTCTGTGACAGTACTTGTTATCTGGAGACTAATTCAGTTTTATATTACTTTATTTCTATTTTTGCTTGCTTTGTTACATTCTTTAAACCTCTTGACTTGAGATTGTTTTGTACCAATTTGCAGACTAATCCTGTTTAGCAAGGGAGACTTTTGAACATATAAATACAGTAGACCCAGGAAGAATTGAGAAATGTTTCCAGTTCTTGCACGTATTTTTACTGGTACTTGGGGTGTCCATATCAACAAGGCTAAATTGCTCAGAACATAGAGTGTTGGAGTTGAGTCATCAGACCTCTGCCTCAAGCGAGGCTATTCTCAACTTTTGTTTCTGTCTTGCAGAATGGAGATGTATGTATTTCAATTCTTCACCCACCTGTAGATGACCCACAAAGTGGAGAGCTGCCATCCGAGAGGTGGAACCCTACCCAGAATGTCAGGTAACAGTGTGAATCTGATGTACAGCAGTGACCTCAAAGGCCTGTCGTCTCTCTCTAAGACTAAGGCCTGTGTTGGAAAAGGTTTGGAAGGGAATTTAAGACTTTGGGGACTTTGTCTTGAATTGGGTGGGAACCAGACTTATCAAGCTCTCTGAAGTGCTGTGTGTCCTGATGCTGGGCTAACAATGTGGAGACTTCTGTCCTGTTCACAGGGTTTCATGCTCTTAAAGCAAATTATCTATCTATCTATCTATCTATCTATCTATCTATCTATCTATCTATCTCAAATGTTGTAGCCTTTCCCAGTCCATGTTATCCTACACTTAAGTTTTTCAAACTCCTCTAAGATACCACTAGTGGAAAAGAACATTTTTGGATATTCAGGCCCAGTAGGAGTAACTTTGTGCATAATCCTGTTTGCTTTCCAGTATTTGTCTGTCTCCTGTCCTGCAGTGTGGTACCTTGAGCAGTTAGACAGATAGTTTTCTTCCTGACAAAAAAAATGAAGGATCACTAAGTACCAGAGGCATTCAAGGCTAACCTGTCCATTTTTTGAAATGTCAGCTGAATTTCATTCTCATTACAAGATACTGCCAATAAAGAACTGATAAAACTCATATCAAGTTAGCAGCTCACTGACCCGTGCAGCTGGAGTAGTAAGTGATGTAGTAGAAGAACCTTGAGGTAAGATGCTTCCTGTTCTAACTTTTTAATCTGATTTATTCTCCAAATAAGGTTAAAATAATTGTGTCTAGACTTCTAACATATCATGTGAGAATTATGCTTGCTTTCAGAGTGATTTATTAGATGTTGGTACTCCAACTTGAAATCTGTTATTTATTGGGAAATCCAGCTAGGGATCTCAGCACACCTGAGGGAGCGCAATGATTTGAAAAGGGTTGTCTGATAGTTTGACTCAGCTTTCATCTAACTTGGCTTCATGAAATTCATTTGAAAAGAGCCTTTGTCAAAGCAAAGATCTAGCAAGGGGGATTTATTGGATTCTTGACCCTTGGAATAGGATTGTAACACACACACTCTGCAAAGTGCTGAACTAAAGCTAATGTGGCAGGAGACTAGGAATTGTAGCAGTCAGCAAATTATAACAACTGATGTTCCTCCTGGAGCATGCTACTTCAAGGTTAAAAAGGCTCAAGAGAAATGGTGTGTCTTAGCTGTGTGAAGTCGTGAAGGGTTGGAAATCTGACCTTCTGAGCTTGAGGTAAATGTTATCCAATCCATCTGTACCAAGTACAAGTGAGTATGAAGCAACCTCTCAAAGTTCTAGTTCAGACTTTTAAAAAAGAAAAAAAAAGCTTAAATACTATTTTAAGCTATATATTGCTAAGTCATGTTCACCTGTCCCTCTGCTCACCTGGCTATCAAACTGTTTTTTCATACATCTGGTATGGTTAGGACTAGGTGACAAGCCTCAACTCATAGTTAGGAAACAGCTTTGGGAATTAATTACTTATATTGCACGCACATTTTGAGTATTTCATTATATACACCCCTAAAGATTGACATGAAACTTCTCATGTTGCTAGTTCTCCGATTTCTGCTCTCCCTTACCATGGTGCAGTTTTTGGTGCTTACTCTCTTGGAACGTGTTGGGCTTAAGGGTGACATTTGGGGAGAAAACATTCCTTAGCTGTATCAGCAAGCAGAAATAAAGCTTATCCTTAACTGCTAGCCTGCTACCAGCATCACCCATTGGGCTATGTGCCAACAGAAACATGTCCTGCTGGGGTTCCATCTGGCTCTGCAAGGCTCCAGTGTCAGACAGGAGGCAGCAGGGCTGGAGGTGTGGGAGGGAAGCATGCTTGTAGTGAGCTGCGTGTGTAACTTAGGGCTCCTCTTCACCTGCTGAATTTTGTAAATCCTGCTAAGTATTGACTGTTTACTACAGATGACTGTGGTTGAAGTGTCTGGAGGGGGGGAATGTCATTCTTCAACTTTGAGAGCACCTGTGCTTCCACCTCTAATGGTGTCAAACATGCTCATTAACTTTTTTAAACACAGTCAATATGGACTTTCCCATCGCTCAGAGCTAGATGAGGCAGGCATAAGTAAATATGGCAGACATCCATCAAGATGTGAAGGAATGCAGCTGTGATCTGTGTGGCAGAGAATACTGCTTTTCTTCTCATGTCCCATAAAGCTGAGGAAGTGGTGGCAGGGCTTGGGGGTTGAGGCTCTTTGATCATTTTAGTTGCCCTTCTCCATATCTCCCCTGGCCTCACTCTGTCCTTTGAGGTGCACAGGCCAGAACTGAGCACAGTATTCAAGATGTTGGTACATCTGTATCTATCTTGTGAAGATAGGTGATGCCCTGTCTTACTTACTTACTACTACTGCTTTGTTTCTTGAGGATGCTTATTTTTGTTGTGGTTTTTTGGCTGCTTTAGTGCATTGAGCTGGTTGCAGAAACTGTCCAGATCTAACATTACTATCAGTACAGCCTAAGCTAAAACCTCTTACTTTATACTGGAGAGTAAAAATGTGCTAGAACAAATCTATATGTACCTCTAAAGGTGGCTCTGAGAAGCTGCAGTGTAGACAGTAGCTGGAACAAAAAAAAATCCTTTTTGACAAGGTATATAACAGGATGTGCTCATTGGGAGCCCTAGCCACTCTGTAATGTCTCTCTTCATTTAGATTAAATTCATCCATGTCTGAGCCTTCTGTTGATACATGGAGAGAAAAAGGCACTTAACAGGTCTGATTGCTTGAGCCTCCACTGGTTTCTCTCCTCTGCTGATAAAGGGATGTAGAAGGACTCTGAAGATAACAGCACTGTAAACACTTAAAGTGACATGGCAGCTGATGAGCACACTGTTTCCCAGAATGGGGTGAGAGATGTAAGAAAGCAGAAAGTGGGCTTGAAATCCCCACTCTTCATGCAAAGAACTTGCATGAAGCAACATGCTAGAACAGCCTTGCCTGAGGGAGAAAGAGATCCATGTCAGTACTGGAGAGGATCAGTCTGTATCCAGTCTGGTGCAGTTTGTGCCTGATGCCAAGGATGTTTTCAGTCCCATGTGGTTGAACTTTTTTGTGGTTTTGGTCCTGTCAGATGCCATGTGCTGGGATCCCTTCCTGTTACTGTACCTTGTTCACCTTGCTTACCCACAGCATCGGGGTTTGAGTCAGAGCAGACTGTCCAGCTGGTAATGTATTGGCAGTGATGGAGCTGATCTAATGCACTGGTTGGGAATGAAGAGTGCAGAGAGCCTCACCTCTGATTGATAGACGGTTGCCTTGGTGTATTTAAGTAGCTTTGCACTGACTGGAGTCTAGGGCACCGCAGTGGAAACCGGCTTCTCCTCGCTTTGTTGATGGAAGTGTGGTAGAGCAGATGCTAAATCCAGACACAAATTCCTGTCCTCATCCTTCCCTAGACTTTGCTTGCTCTACAGTAAAGCTGCTGCAATGATGCTGGGAGCTGACGTGCTGGCTTTACAGCCTGTTTGCTGAGAATCAAAGGCTTTTAAATTAATTCTTGAGATGAAGTTGAAGACTCTCTCTCTCTTCTTCCCATCATTCCAGTCTGACCAGACAGCTTTTTTTTCAAGAGCTGCTGTTCTTTTTCCTACTGAATTATATTATTTGGAAAGTAAATTGTATAAGACTCTCCTGATAGCTGTGATGAACAGTCTGGCCAGACACAAGTGTTTAGTTTTAAAACCTTTCAAGAAACTCAGCATCCAAATGACTAAGCATTTCCTGGAATTGTACCCCAGATATATGATCTGGTAGATGTGCTCAGCACATGCTGCTCTGAATGTGCCCCTAAATCAATGCAAGTACAGCTGGGGCTGCAGTCTCATTTAATTAAGTTCTGCAAAGCAGTTGCTATGTACTGCTGTATTTCAAGACTTATTCCTTGTCTCTTGTTCTTCCATTTAAATCAAAAGCTGTTGCCAGCAGGACCACCTCAGACATGTGAAGCTATTGCAGTGGTAGCTACAGCCAGGTGGCCGAGTGTGTAGATGTCCTGGTTGGGACTTGCTGTTGAGTTTTGTGCTGGTTGTGGCACTGTGAGCAGCAAAGGGCTGAATCTCTGAAGTGCAAAGGGTTGTAGGAAATGCAGGACAAGGGTCTGGGCAAGGGAAGTGGTGTTTGCCCCTGGTAAATGCCAGTAGAGCAGGGCAGCTAGCAGCCCTGTGCTGCTAGAAATCCAGGAAGGCTGTCTGTCTACCAGGTGTTATACAGACTGGCTCATGCTGGCTTTGCTCAGTACCAGCAGCTGAATCCTGGGCCCTTGGCAGCTTGCCTAGGTATTGGAAAAACATCTGCACTGTCTTCCCCTTGCTGTGCTCGAGTGCTGCTGCAGCAGCCTTAACTGTGCATGGGCTGAGGAGAGGAGACCTGGCCACAGCTCCAATCTCTTAACACACTGTGGGGCAGGGAAGGCAGTGCAGC
>NW_010528308.1:0-939 GCF_000687285.1 Phaethon lepturus | reverse complement strand
GGCAAAGAGCTTGGCTTTCTGCTGGGAGGCCGAATGTCACAAGGAACAGGCTCACCAAGCAGGTTTCCAATCCTGCACCATCCATGGGTGGTGTGGACAAGCTGAATTCTGGTCTAATGCAAGCTTTGCCTGCTGCCCCATCACAGGCACAGTCACAGACATGGTAGTCTGTCATCAGATTAGGTCTTTGAGGTTTGTATTGTGTCATCTTCCCTATGCCAATGGTGAGGGAAGTTCATAAATATTTGCTCTCACTTCAACCTATTATCCTTAATTATCCTTAACTTAAGTTTTTACTTTAAACAAGTTTCTGATGCATCACCTAAATAAGTTGTTGGCATCTAGAATCCATGAATGTGTTAGCTCTGACTCTGCTATTGTGGTTACCTTTTTCAGGACTATCTTACTGAGTGTAATCTCTTTGCTTAATGAGCCCAACACATTCTCTCCTGCCAATGTGGATGCGTCAGTCATGTTCAGGAAATGGAGGGACAGTAAAGGAAAAGACAAGGAGTACGCTGAAATCATAAGGTAAGCTTTGCCATGTGTGATGGCTGTGCTACTGTCCTCCTGCTTTGAATCCTATGGAACAGGCTGCTTGCGGAATTTGCTGAAACCAGCTTCTCGCTGTGGTTGCTGCTTTGGAAATGAATTTTACAGTCTTATGCCAAGTCCATGCTTCTGGTCCCTCTAGGATTTTCAGCACACAGAAGTGGTGCAAACTTCTGGAGCAGGAGGACTGGGCTGATCTGTCTTTGAATTGTTCTTTTTTAGACTAATCTGGCATGCTGCTCTGCAAAATCTATTGGCTGCTAGTAAATACCAAAGACCCCACTTGCCTTTGAGTGCTGCTTGCATTGCTTGGGATGTGATTCAAACTGACTGCATCCTACTAATTCAGTGCTTAATGCACTCATGAATCATAATCTTGTCCCTCCA
>NW_010528307.1:11415-20322 GCF_000687285.1 Phaethon lepturus | reverse complement strand
TGCCTTCCTGCCTTCCTTCCTGCCTTCCTTCTTGCCTTCCTCTCTTCCTCCCTGCCTGCCTCTCTTCCTCTCTTCCTCTCTTCCTTTCTTTCTTTCTTTCACTTTCTTTCTTTCACGCTTTCTTTCTTTCACTCTTTCATTCTTTCTCTCTCTTTTTCTCTCTTTCTTTCTCTCTTTCTTCTTCTTTCTTTCTCTCTTTCTCTCTCTTTCTTTTTTCTTCTTTCTTTCTCTCCTTCTCTCTCTTTCTTTTTTTCATGCAGATACAGAAAGCACTGCTGGTTTAAAAAAAACCCTGCAAAACATTGGTCAACATAAATGTTAGCACCTCTCAGTCTGCCTGTCCTTATTATGACTGTTAAAACATTTCATTTACTTTATTAGTTTGGCCATCATACCATCTGTTTGTGTTGTTGGTTTATTCCTAAAATATATTTTCAAATAAATTTTCATCCCTCTAGATCTGGTGTGTTACACCAATTTTCCACGTGCTCAAGGAAGTAACAGATAGTTTTTCCATATCAGACTCATGATTCAGCAGCAATAGTAACGAAACAGAGTTGTAAATGATGTACAGTAGGAAATAAAAAAATTAAAAACCTCAAGAGCAATTTGGAAAAGTCTGCTGGTTTTGCATCTACAGCATTACATCTCTTGACTAAATCTCCCAGGAGAGTAGATAATGAAGAAGAAATTTGAAAAATTACCATAGTTACCAAAATTTAGCTGAAAATTAGTTCCATAGAAAACATGAGTATTTATTTTTAAATTCAACCTTAATTTTACCCATAGAGTAAACAGACTAAAGCTGATATTTCAGAATAATGTTTTTTCCCTACTGGGTTTTATATGTACTAACAAATATCTTGGTACTACCACTTTTTATTTTCTGCTACCACTGACTGTAAAACATCTTCATTGTTTAGATTTACTGTAAGCTTTCAGACAATATTAGTGCCTGAAATCCTTGCTCTGGTAAACAAAACCATAGAGAAAGGGACGTGTTAGGAAGTGGCATAGTAAATTAAACTATAGCTCCAAGTCTAATCATAATTATATGAAGAAATTATCAGAAGAAGTTGAAATCATTCTCCTAATACATTAGTGTTCAGGAATTCAAACCTATAAATTGGCTACTACTTAAGATTATAGACTTCTTATTCTGCACACAAGCAAGTAATTAACTTTATGTTCTCTCCTTATGACTCTCAGGCTCTTGTCCTTTTAATTATAAGATCCAGAGGGTAGCTTTTATGTTACTATTACGTCTATTAAACTTTGCATAAAAGCTGCATTGAAACTTGATATATTAGTCATATGTAATAGACTGCTAGCTTCTTAAAAGATGTAAAGTGCTATTCTGATAAAGTACCCAGACATTAGGAAGAATGTACTTTAGTTTTCCTTTTGCACATATGCAAACATTCACTTTTTTAAATGAAAGATTGGTCATTTTAAGGAAACAATTATTATTTGGATTCTCTATATTAGCATATTATAGAAGGGCAATCTAAACTTACTGATTTCTTGTTTATTGTTGCGGATCATGCTACCATAGGCCAGATTTCTACACTGAAATACAGAAGCATTCAGTAGGACATCACAGATTTGTGGAAAAGAACAATGAAAAGTTAAACATTTTCATAGGTCTGAAAAACCAGTATCTTTTCTTCCTTCTGAAAGGAATAACACATACATGGCAGTGCTGCACACCATTGGCTTGTTGTTTTTTTTTAAATATTGATTACCAATTGGTGAAGGTTTGTCATTGCTGTTTCTGTTAAAGGAAAACAAAAGATTCAACAAAACTATCTAAAAGATTTTTTAAACTAAAAAAAAGAACTCTATGAAATTCAAGCAGCTTTGAAGTGTTGAAAATTTTCTATCTTTGTTTTTTCCTGACCAACTCCTTTGATTCCTACAGGTGCGGAGCAAACACAGCATTCCTCAACAGTCTTGGGAATTGTCATTGTTTGCACTTCCATTAGAAGGGCCTGGCAGGTGGCAAGTTCTTATTAGATAAATAATCAAAGAACAGCAGAGGCCAGGACAGCTTTCATCTTTTAACTTTCAGATGATAAAAACTTTGCTCCCACTTCTTCAAGACAAAAGACCAAATGGCAGCAAATATGAACAAGCCGGATATTGTAGCTTAGCGGCTGAAAACTCTACCAGAACGTCTAGGTTTTAGGTCCTAGTTCCAGGACTGCTTTTGCATTTCAGGTAAAAAAATATAATCTGAAAGATTTTTGTGGCAAGGAGCATGTACCCATGCTCCCTACCCTTTAGCCAGCTGCGTTATTCATTAGACTATTGTGTCACGCTCTCCTTCCTTTGATCTTCTGCCTCTGTGAGTCTTGCAATTTTCTTTTCAGGGTGGCCCAGTTTCAAGCAGGAGGCACAAAGGTGGATAGACCTGCCCTCTGTGACCCTCAGAGTGCTCAAACACCAGAAGTAGGTGGGAAGTGAGGTGCCCCCCTCCTTCAGAGGCTCGAGGATACCCTCCTCAGGGAATCCAACTCTCCACAGGCTCTACACAGAGAGCCAAACCATAGGGTTGTACTCAGCTCGGAGTACTCAACTTCAGAATGAATGGCTAACATGTATGAATTAACTGTACCAACTTCTGGTGACTTTGTGTTGTCTCTGACACTATGATATAATAATTATATTTCATATAATGAAATGTAGATATTTCAGCTCAATAAAGCAATCCTCCCTAAAACACTCACAGCATCATGTTGCAAAGATGATACAAATATAAGTAATAATCCTATCTGTAGCAAAGGAGTATATAATAATCTCCAAAGAGGGTGAAAATGTTACCTAAGGCCTTTTATTTATTGCTATAACTCATATAAAGAGTACTTAAGTTGGCAAAACCATCCACAAAACCACTAATTTACAATAAATACATGTCTACAGTACCAACCACTGTAAGATGAAGGGGAGTAGGAGTATGAAGCTCACAGTATGAAAATGGACAGTTGCGCACCAGCCAAATGTTCTCCTCTACTGAAACTGTTCGCTTGTGGTTTGATAGCGTTAGGGGCTGCAATACGTTCTTGGCTTTAGGGATGGGTTGCAGTCTCTGCTGAGCATTGATTCTTACAGTTTATGATGCTTGCAGCAATTGCATTGTTTAATATGGGTGATGAAAATATGGGAGAGAAAGGAGGAAATATAGGTAACCTTGGAATTACTTTTTTTACCTGACGAGAGAAACCTTTCTATAAATAATTAAAGAGTGTTAGCAGAGGAGGAAGATTGCCAGGATAAAAGTTGTTGTTTTAGTAAGATCCATACTGCTTTTAATACTGCTTGCTGGCAAAACATTTTAAATAAAAAGATATAATTTAGATGAGTATTTGAACTGTGGCCCTATTACTTGCCTGTATGATGTTTTCAGGTGGGTGAATTAAATAATTGAAGAAATTCCTGGCTGCATTGGAACTTTTAACATCCCTTTGTTTAAAGGGCAAGATTACTAAATTATTTAGCTCACTTCATAGATTTTGGCACTGGAGTAATAAGGAGCAGAACAAAATTACCACATAGTTCTGCTAATGTGTATCATGAAACGAAAAATGAAAGAAACATAAGAGATACAGGACTATGAGGAGAAAACTGACCAAGAACACAGTTTTGACGTCCCCCTGAATGTCTTTTCAGTCCCAAGGATATATTTCTTTTCCTATTATTTTCACTATATTTTGAAGCAAGAGTAAAAGAACACAAATGCCTTAGGAGTACTTTAGGAATGTTTTAAATAGTGACTTTTAACATAGCAATAAAACACACCCTCCATGCTCCCAGTACCTTTTGGTGTCTACAGTTTTATGCACCACCACTTTGTCTGACAAGGGATATTGGGGTCGTTTAGGAGTCACAAAATGGGTATCACCAGGGATGTCCCTTGAAGGGACCTTGTCTGATGCATGTGCTCAGAGTCTCCTAGAAGATAATGTTAACACCGACTTCAGAATGATGGGCATGACAGCATCACAGTTGTGACCAGTTTATCCAGCATCCTGGGGAGGAGGAAGGGTGTTCTTTTATACTGGGAATTTGGAGATCTGGATTCTAGGCTGTATCTGACTCAAACCTCTGAGTTTGACCTCAAACCAACAAAACCCATGTGGGATCATGATGTCTTGGTTGTATCAGGCCAGACTGCAGTGCCTGTGCACTCTCCCTGCCCTCTGTGCTGAAGATGGTATGGATCTCTGCAGAAATCAATGCAGCCAGAGAGTCCTCTGAAAAAAATTTTCTTAGGAACTAGGTCTGACTGCCACTACATTTTGCACAAGTATGCCTTAAAACAAAAGACAAGCATTGTTCCTTTCATCTTCTGCAGAGGAACATGTTAGGAACAGCTTCGTGTCCAGCCTGTTGCAGAGTTAGGAATCACTCTGTCCCTGAGGACTTAGGTTTGCTAATGTGCGGTTGTCCAACTTCAGCAGGTTTTCTTCCAGTGTTGCTGATCACCTGGTATCTGCTGATCCCAGCTGCCTGCTGGGAGAGGAGAGTACAGCTGACAGATGGAGAAAGGCCTCGAGCTCTGGTGTTTCATTTCTGGATGAATCAATTAGCCAGTGGGACTGAAAAACACACATTGGTACCCCGAGCCTTTGCTAGGAGAGCAACTTCCACTAGCACAGCACAGGCTCTAAAGGAGCCACGGAGAAGAGGCACACAGCCATATATATATGTATGTGTGCTGGTTTTGGCTGGGATAGAGTTAATTTTCTTCATAGTAGCTACTATGGGGTTATGTTTTGGATTTGTGCTGAAAACAGCATTGGTAATACAGGGATGTTGTCATCATTGCTGAGCAGTGCTTACACAGTCAAGACCTTTTCTGCTTCTCACACTACCGCGCCAGTGAGTAGGCTGGGGGTGCAGAAGGATTTGCGAGGGGACACAGCTGGGACAGCTGACCCCAACTGACCAAAGGGACATACCACGCCAGCAGGATGGGCCACTGCTCGGGGACTGGCTAGGCATCGGTTGGTTGGTAGTGAGCAATTGTTTTCATTTGCATCACTTGTTTTTCTTTGGTTATATTTCTCTCTCTTTGTTATTTTACTTTTAAATTATTATGGTTATGGTTATTGTTATTATTTCTGTTATTTTTGATTATTATTTTATTTTAATTTTTACACTGTTTTTATCTCAACCCACAAGTTTTCTTGTTTTTACTCTTGCAGTTTTCTTCCTCTGTCCTGCCTGGGGGGCGAGTGAGCGAGGTGCTGTGTGGTGCTTAGTTGCCGTGGCTGGGGTTAAACCATAACTATTTTTGTTGTATTTAATGTTCAGATAATTTCTTCATGTGGTGTTCATGTATCTTTTCTTTAGATATGCAGTCCTGCAAGTAGAAGTATATTCTCCAATGCAGGTGTTTCTTACAGCATCAAGAAGCCTTGAAAGGGATACTGAAGAACGTGAGAGGCCTTATGATCAAAGATTGTGATTACATGCAAGTTAAAAGAGGTAAGTCTCCGAATTTTCTCTTCAGGGTGTGTGGTTGACTGTTCTGTCATATATGGAGTTGTTCTTGATGGTTGGCTTTCAGCAAGGTCATGCTTTAGAATTGATTTTGTTTGGTCTCTTTTATAGGAGGCTTCTTCTCACACTGTTTTTGAATAGGACCCCAGTGCTGTGCCATTATGTTGATTTTAGCCAAACTCATGTGCCAAGGGATGTACAGACACTGCAGTACAGTTTTAGATAAGCCAACAGATGAATAGATTTGCTAAAATAATCAGATTATGCTAAATAACTAAAGATGGACTAGGCTACTCAAATCTACACCATGTTGATCTTATCAAAACATTTCTATTGGAATATTTTACATTCTTTTTTGTCTGAGAAGTATCTAATTCATATAGAATATTTTTCTATAAATCAAGAAGCTATAATCCAAATTTGCAAGTCTGAAACAGTGGAAAATATTCGTGTGGCCCTCAGTCACCAGGTGCTGAGTTTTGCCCCAACTAAGGTAAGCCCCTAAGCCAACATACAGAGAGTCATTTATTTGACTTGTTTGTTAGTCTCCTGAATTTCAACTGATACAGAAGTGATGCATGTAAATCGTAGTGATGATCCTATATACCTTTCTGGATCTATTACTTTTTTCCAACTAAAGTCATTAAAAAAAATAATTAGCAGTCTGTTGTTCGCAGCTGCACACTATTACCTCAGCAGTAAGGTTATGGAATCTGATTTGTTTGTACTGTTTGTACAGTATAGGAAACCTTTCTAAAATCAAGATCCATGTTGTGTACTGCTTCATTTCTGCTGCATTATTCCAGTGCCGTCAGGAACATTCATCAAGTATGACCTTCATTTAATTAGTCCATCCAGTTTCCTCTTGGTATTATTTCCTACTACATATGTATGGGATCTACGTTAGTCAGCCTGCAGCCTCTGCTACTTGCTGTAGCCTGATGTTTTACATTTTTTCTTTTGTTGCTTTCACAAAATTCATGGATTCTCTCTCTATGGTTCTGGTTCCTCACAAACTTTTTATGTTCTTAAAGATTTATGTCCATAGAGGCTTTAGGATGATGTCAGAAGTCTTGCTCAGAGTAAAAAAAACCCAGGCATTTTAAAGGCATGTTGTTACTCTCATTCTTCTGCAAATAGTTAGGAAAATACAGTAATGTATTTCACACATAGTTTTTCTTACTGGACAAGGATAACAACAGATGCAAAACAGCACCAACTCCAACTTCTACTTTCTCATGTAAACAGTGGCTTTGACTTTATGACAAACATGTGCAGGACATTTGCAACCAGCTCAGGAGAGAAAAAAAAGAAGACTGTCATTCAGACCAAATGACCTTGAGAGTATCTTTTCAACTTCCCACAAAGTGGCTGAGCTTTCTAATTAATCATTTGGAGACGTAAAAAAAGGACCAGAGGAATATTTTGTGTGAATTGCTCACAAATGAGGAAATACCAAAAGGGGACAGAGAATAACAGCATGAGTAAGAAAACAAATCAAGCTTATTGGAAAATTTCCATTACAACAAATGAGACTATATTTACATTAAAAATGCAAATATATGCCTATATTGATATCAGAAGTCTTATAAGCCTCAGAAACATAGTACAACGATAACACCTGTATTATGATATCACATGTCATGAAAAAGGGAAGCAGCATATTATAATGGATAATTTTGGAGCATAAGTCATGCTGAAAGAACACAGATTTAGTTCCTATGTAGACAACATTGGAGGTATAAGATTACCTGTTTTAAAGACTGTGACTGCATTAAACATAAACACAACCTTTCCACATGACCAGCTTTCTTCACAAGCCCTGGGAACAGCTCTCTAAAATGTCACTTCCAGTCCAAACTAAAAAGACATGAATCTTATGTTTGCTTCTCTGTCATCACAGTTTCTTGACCACCTAAGGCCCCTTTTTCCAGCAGTGGTCACAGCAATGTGATTTGCTGGAACACACCGAGAAAGGCTGTGAGCCAGACTCCCTGCGCCCTCAGTTGGGCAGAATTAGCCGTAAAAAGAAGTGTGAAATAATCAAAACAGCTGAGAAAACACAACACAGTCTCCCTGGTAAAATCATATTCGGTCTTTGTAAGCAGGGAGTTGTGGATCGGGAGCTGCTGGCTATACACAGTAAGTGGCAGAGAAATGCTGCTCCTTACAGAGGCCCCAACTCTGCCGCCTTTAACTCCGAGTGGTGGAGCGAACACACAAACACTCTCACACTAAAAAAAACCCCGTGGTTCACTAAGATCCGTTTATTTCAGCAACATTTTCTATAATTACCTTCAAAGTAACAAAAGGCACAAACAAGTTTGTAGAGAGCAGTGCCCCAAAGTGCCCTTTCTCAAGTGAGCAGCTATATACCACTGCATTAGGAAGCCACGCACACGTGCAGAGTTTTCTTCTTTCCACTCCCCCCTCATGTTGATAATTTTGCATCCTTCTGTGCAGAAGTCTTAGTTTCAGCAAGAGACATGTGACATTTTTTTTTTTCCCCCCGACTTCTGTGGACTCCCGGCAATCTGCAGGCTCTGGAGATTTCAGAGGAAAATCTGAACCCTGAACCTTGATACCACAAGTTGGCATTATTACCTCTTTCAAACACGATTGTAAATAAAATGGCCTGTTTCTGTATTTGACAGTCATCGTTGGTTTATGCTTACCAGATTGGGTTTGAAGGTGTCAGTTCAATACCTGCGGAAAAGTTTAACATTTTAAAATTCTCTGGGGAAAACACAGGCCCTATGGACTTTTGGGTGCCTAAGGAATTTGTGGGTCTCATTTGTGACCTGACGTTCCTTGAATTATGCTTATATTCTGCCTTAAATGCCATGGGCTTTTATGTTCAGTGTAATTAATATGCAGTAAGTTCTTCTTATTTTAACTGCAACCAAAACACTGAGGCATTACTCACTTTGAGCGAGGACAGAAATACAGTGATACATTTCTCCCCCCACCATTTAGCCGAAAATGATTTCTAAGAGATTTAGAATTACATAATGCCAAAGTGACAGAAAGCACACTCAGTGTATAAGCACCTTTCTAATCCTTCCCTGGATTGCAATGCTATTTGCATGAATGACGACAAAGTGTAATTCTACTGAAATCAGATGAGGTATTCTCAGGTATGTGGGTTGTTGTAAAGCACAAAGGATGGTGTCGCAGCCTCCAGACAACCACGGTTTTAGTATTTAGCATTTGACAGGATGCAAAAGTAAGAGTAAGTTACCCTTCCCCATTTCCATAGTCAGGATTAGCTGACTGAATTCTGCGTTTGTCGTAGCAGGACTGAATGAGAAAGGGAGATCTGGCAGAGCAATGTTTTCCTCTCCACAAAAATATTTTCAAGTACGCTTTCTGAGATGTAAAGAGAAGTCACAGCAAAACTGT